>NW_026645887.1:0-93633 GCF_949987535.1 Balaenoptera acutorostrata
TGTCCTTAAAACACTAGTGCTTAGGAAATCTATTGGAGGCAGAAGCAGTCAAGGGTAGCTTAGGGTTAGGGTTAGGGTTAGGGTGAGGGTTAGGGTACGGCTTAGGGTACGGGTTCGGGGAGGGGTTCGGGTAGGGCGTAGGGTATGGGTTAGGGTTAGGGTTAGGGTTAGTGTTAGGGTTAGGGCTCGGTTTAGGGTACAGGTTAGGATTAGGGTACGCGTTAGGGTTAGGGTAGGGGTTAAGGTTAGTGTACGCGTTAGGGTGAGGGTAGTTATTAAACCTATCCCACTCTCTAGATAGCCCTTAGCACGTACAGGTATATTATTGGGGGTCCAGCCATGGAGAAGAGTTTAGACACTAGGAGAAGATAAGGAACACACCCATTATCAAGAAATCACATTAGGATTCTCTTTTTAACCTGTTCCTTAAAACACTAGTGCTTAGGAAATCTATTGGAGGCAGAAGCAGTCAAGGGAAGCTTAGGGTTAGGGTTAGGGTTAGGGTGAGGGTTAGGGTATGGCTTAGGGTACGGGTTCGGGGAGGGGTTCGGGTAGGGCGTAGGGTATGGGTTAGGGTTAGGGTTAGGGTTAGTGTTAGGGTTAGGGCTCGGTTTAGGGTACGGGTTAGGATTAGGGTACGCGTTAGGGTTAGGGTAGGGGTTAGGGTTAGGGTACGCGATAGGGTGAGGTTAGTTCTTAAACCTATCCCACTCTCTAGATACCCCTTAGTACGTAAAGGAATATTATTTGGGGGTCCAGCCATGGAGAAGAGTTTAGACACTAGGAGAAGATAAGGAACACACCCATTATCAAGAAATCACATTAGGATTCTCTTTTTAACCTGTCTCTTAAAACACTAGTGCTTAGGAAATCTATTGGAGGCAGAAGCCGTCAAGGGTAGCTTAGGGTTAGGGTTAGGGTTAGGGTGAGGGTTAGGGTATGGCTTAGGGTACGGCTTCGGGGAGGGGTTCGGGTAGGGCGTAGGGTATGGGTTAGGGTTAGGGTTAGTGTTAGGGTTAGGGCTCGGTTTAGGGTACGGGTTAGGATTAGGGTACGCGTTAGGGTTACGGTAGGGGTTAGGGTTAGGGTACGCGTTAGGGTGGGGGTAGTTATTAAACCTATCACACTCTCTAGATACCCCTTAGCACGTAAAGGACTATTATTTGGGGGTCCAGCCATGGAGAAGAGTTTAGACACGAGGAGAAGATAAGGAACACACCCATTATCAAGAAATCACAATGTGATTCTCTTTTTAAAGTGTTCCTTAAAACACTAGTGCTTAGGAAATTTATTGGAGGCAGAAGCAGTCAAGGGTAGCTTAGGGTTAGGGTTAGGGTTAGGGTGAGGGTTAGGGTACGGCTTAGGGTACGGGTTCGGGGAGGGGTTCGGGTAGGGCGTAGGGTATGGGTTAGGGTTAGGGTTAGGGCTAGTGTTAGGGTTAGGGCTCGGTTTAGGGTACAGGTTAGGATTAGGGTACGTGTTAGGGTTAGGGTAGGGGTTAAGGTTAGTGTACGCGTTAGGGTGAGGGTAGTTATTAAACCTATCCCACTCTCTAGATACCCCTTAGCACGTACAGGTATATTATTGGGGCTCCAGCCATGGAGAAGAGTTTAGACACTAGGAGAAGATAAGGAACACACCCATTATCAAGAAATCACATTAGGATTCTCTTTTTAACCTGTTCCTTAAAACACTAGTGCTTAGGAAATCTATTGGAGGCAGAAGCAGTCAAGGGTAGCTTAGGGTTAGGGTTAGGGTTAGGGTGAGGGTTAGGGTATGGCTTAGGGTACGGGTTCGGGGAGGGCTTCGGGTAGGGCGTAGGGTATGGGTTAGGGTTAGGGTTAGGGTTAGTGTTAGGGTTAGGGCTCGGTTTAGGGTAATGGGTTAGGATTAGGGTACGCGTTAGGGTTAGGGTAGGGGTTAGGGTTAGGGTACGCGTTAGGGTCGGGGTAGTTATTAAACTTATCACACTCTCTAGATACCCCTTAGCACGTAAAGGACTATTATTTGGGGGTCCAGCCATGGAGAAGAGTTTAGACACGAGGAGAAGATAAGGAACACACCCATTATAAAGAAATCACAATGTGATTCTCTTTTTAAACTGTTCCTTAAAACACTAGTGCTTAGGAAATCTATTGGAGGCAGAAGCAGTCAAGGGTAGCTTAGGGTTAGGGTTAGGGTTAGGGTGAGGGTTAGGGTACGGCTTAGGGTACGGGTTCGGGGAGGGGTTCGGGTAGGCCGTAGGGTATTGGTTAGGGTTAGGTTTAGGGTTAGTGTTAGGGTTAGGGCTCGGTTTAGGGTACGGGTTAGGATTAGGGTACGCGTTAGTGTTAGGGTAGTGGTTAGGGTTAGGGTACGCTTTAGGGTGAGGGTAGTTATTAAACCTATCCCACTCTCTAGATACCCCTTAGCACGTAAAGGACTATTATTTGGGGGTCCAGCCATGGAGAAGAGTTTAGACACGAGGAGAAGATAAGGAACACACCCATTATCAAGAAATCACAATATGATTCTCTCTTTAAACTGTTCCTTAAAACACTAGTGCTTAGGAAATCTATTGGAGGCAGAAGCAGTCAAGGGTAGCTTAGGGTTAGGGTTAGGGTTAGGGTGAGGGTTAGGGTACGGCTTAGGGTACGGGTTCGGGCAGGGTTTCGGGTAGGGCGTAGGGTATGGGTTAGGGTTAGGGTTAGGGTTAGTGTTAGAGTTAGGGCTCGGTTTAGGGTACGGGTTAGGATTAGGGTACTCGTTAGGGTTAGGGTAGCGGTTAGGGTTAGGGTACGCGTTAGGGTGAGGGTAGTTATTAAACCTATCACACTCTCTAGATACACCTTAGCACGTAAAGGAATATTATTTGGGGGTCCAGCCATGGAGAAGAGTTTAGACACGAGGAGAAGATAAGGAACACACCCATTATCAAGAAATCACATAAGGATTCTCTTTTTAACATGTTCCTTAAAACACTAGTGCTTAGGAAATCTATTGGAGGCAGAAGCCGTCAAGGGTAGCTTAGGGTTAGGGTTAGGGTTAGGGTGAGGGTTAGGGTACGGCTTAGGGTACGGGTTCGGGGAGGGGTTCGGGTAGGGCGTAGGGTATGGGTTAGGGTTAGGGTTAGGGCTAGTGTTAGGGTTAGGGCTCGGTTTAGGGTACAGGTTAGGATTAGGGTACGCGTTAGGGTTAGGGTAGGGGTTAAGGTTAGTGTACGCGTTAGGGTGAGGGTAGTTATTAAACCTATCCCACTCTCTAGATACCCCTTAGCACGTACAGGTATATTATTGGGGGTCCAGCCATGGAGAAGAGTTTAGACACTAGGAGAAGATAAGGAACACACCCATTATCAAGAAATCACATTAGGATTCTCTTTTTAACCTGTTCCTTAAAACACTAGTGCTGAGGAAATCTATTGGAGGCAGAAGCAGTCAAGGGTAGCTTAGGGTTAGGGTTAGGGTTAGGGTGAGGGTTAGGGTATGGCTTAGGGTACGGGTTCGGGGAGGGGTTCGGGTAGGGCGTAGGCTATGTGTTAGGGTTAGGGTTAGGGTTAGTGTTAGGGTTAGGGCTCGGTTTAGGGTACGGGTTAGGATTAGGGTACGCGTTAGGGTTAGGGTAGGGGTTAGGGTTAGGGTACGCGATAGGGTGAGGTTAGTTCTTAAACCTATCCCACTCTCTAGATACCCCTTAGTACGTAAAGGAATATTATTTGGGGGTCCAGCCATGGAGAAGAGTTTAGACACTAGGAGAAGATAAGGAACACACCCATTATCAAGAAATCACATTAGGATTCTCTTTTTAACCTGTCTCTTAAAACACTAGTGCTTAGGAAATCTATTGGAGGCAGAAGCCGTCAAGGGTAGCTTAGGGTTAGGGTTAGGGTTAGGGTGAGGGTTAGGGTATGGCTTAGGGTACGGCTTCGGGGAGGGGTTCGGGTAGGGCGTAGGGTATGGGTTAGGGTTAGGGTTAGGGTTAGTGTTAGGGTTAGGGCTCGGTTTAGGGTACGGGTTAGGATTAGGGTACGCGTTAGGGTTACGGTAGGGGTTAGGGTTAGGGTACGCTTTAGGGTGAGGGTAGTTATTAAACCTATCCCACTCTCTAGATACCCCTTAGCACGTAAAGGACTATTATTTGGGGGTCCAGCCATGGAGAAGAGTTTAGACACGAGGAGAAGATAAGGAACACACCCATTATCAAGAAATCACAATATGATTCTCTTTTTAAACTGTTCCTTAAAACACTAGTGCTTAGGAAATCTATTGGAGGCAGAAGCAGTCAAGGGTAGCTTAGGGTTAGGGTTAGGGTTAGGGTGAGGGTTAGGGTACGGCTTAGGGTACGGGTTCGGGCAGGGTTTCGGGTAGGGCGTAGGGTATGGGTTAGGGTTAGGGTTAGGGTTAGTGTTAGAGTTAGGGCTCGGTTTAGGGTACGGGTTAGGATTAGGGTACTCGTTAGGGTTAGGGTAGCGGTTAGGGTTAGGGTACGCGTTAGGGTGAGGGTAGTTATTAAACCTATCACACTCTCTAGATACACCTTAGCACGTAAAGGAATATTATTTGGGGGTCCAGCCATGGAGAAGAGTTTAGACACTAGGAGAAGATAAGGAACACACCCATTATCACGAAATCACATTAGGATTCTCTTTTTAACCTGTTCCTTAAAACACTAGTGCTTAGGAAATCTACTGGAGGCAGAAGCTGTCAAGGGTAGATTAGGGTTAGGGTTAGGGTTAGGGTGAGGGTTAGGGTACGGTTTAGGGTACGGGTTCAGGGAGGGGTTCGGGTAGGGCGTAGGGTATGGGTTAGGGTTAGGGTTAGGGTTAGTGTTAGGGTTAGGGCTCGGTTTAGGGTACGGGTTAGGATTAGGGTACGCGCTAGGGTTAGGGTAGGGGTTAGGGTTAGGGTACGCGTTAGGTTGAGGGTAGTTATTAAACCTATCACACTCTCTAGATACCCCTTAGCACATAAAGGAATATTATTTGGGGGTCCAGCCATGGAGAAGAGTTTAGACACGAGGAGAAGATAAGGAACACACCCATTATCAAGAAATCACATTAGGATTCTCTTTTTAACATGTTCCTTAAAACACTAGTGCTTAGGAAATCTATTGGAGGCAGAAGCCGTCAAGGGTAGCTTAGGGTTAGGGTTAGGGTTAGGGTGAGGGTTAGGGTACTTCTTAGGGTACGGGTTGGGTGAGGGGTTCGGGTAGGGCGTAGGGTATGGGTTAGGGTTAGGGTTAGGGCTAGTGTTAGGGTTAGGGCTCGGTTTAGTGTACAGGTTAGGATTAGGGTACGCGTTAGGGTCAGGGTAGGGGTTAGGGTTAGTGTACGCGTTAGGGTGAGGGTAGTTATTAAACCTATCCCACTCTCTAGATACCCCTTAGCACGTAAAGGAATATTATTTGGGAGTCCAGGCACGGAGAAGACTTTAGACACGAGGAGAAGATAAGGAACACACCCATTATCAAGAAATCACATTAGGATTCTCTTTTTAACCTGTTCCTTAAAACACTAGTGCTTAGGAAATCTATTGGAGGCAGAAGCCGTCAAGTGTAGCTTAGGGTTAGGGTTAGGGTTAGGGTGAGGGTTAGGGTACGGTTTAGGGTACGGGTTCAGGGAGGGGTTCGGGTAGGGCGTAGGGTATGGGTTAGGGTTAGGGTTAGAGTTAGTGTTAGGGTTAGGGCTCGGTTTAGGGTACGGGTTAGGATTAGGGTACGCGCTAGTGTTAGGGTAGGGGTTATGGTTAGGGTACGCGTTAGGGTGAGGGTAGTTATTAAACCTATCACACTCTCTAGATACCCCTTAGCACATAAAGGAATATTATTTGGGGGTCCAGCCATGGAGAAGAGTTTAGACACGAGGAGAAGACAAGGAACACACCCATTATCAAGAAATCATATTAGGATTCTCTTTTTAACATGTTCCTTACAACACTAGTGCTTAGGAAATCTATTGGAGGCAGAAGCCGTCAAGGGTAGCTTAGGGTTAGGGTTAGGGTTAGGATGAGGGTTAGGGTACGGCTTAGGGTACGGGTTCGGGGAGGTGTTCGCGTAGGGCGTAGGGTATGGGTTAGGGTTAGTGTTAGGTTTAGGGCTCGGTTTAGGGTACGGGTTAGGATTAGGGTACGCGTTAGGGTTAGGGTAGGGGTTAGGGTTAGTGTACGCGTTAGGGTGAGGGTAGTTATTAAACCTATCCCACTCTCTAGATACCCCTTAGCACGTAAAGGAATATTATTGGGGTTCCAGCCATGGAGAAGAGTTTAGACACGAGGAGAAGATAAGGAACACACCCATTATCAAGAAATCACATTAGGATTCTCTTTTTAACCTGTTCCTTAAAACACTAGTGCTTAGGAAATCTATTGGAGGCAGAAGCAGTCAAGGGTAGCTTAGGGTTAGGGTTAGGGTTAGGGTGAGGGTTAGGGTACGGCTTAGGGTACGGGTTCGGGGACGGGTTCGGGTAGGGCGTAGGGTATGGGTTAGGGTTAGGGTTAGGGCTAGTGTTAGGGTTAGGGTACGGTTTAGGGTACGGGTTAGGATTAGGGTACGCGTTAGGGTTAGGGTAGGGGTTAGGGTTAGGGTATGCGATAGGGTGAGATTAGTTATTAAACCTATCCCACTCTCTAGATACCCCTTAGCACGTAAAGGAATATTATTTGGGGGTCCAGCCATGGAGAAGAGTTTAGACACTAGGAGAAGATAAGGAACACACCCATTATCAAGAAATCACATTAGGATTCTCTTTTTAACCTGTTCCTTAAAACACTAGTGCTTAGGAAATCTATTGGAGGCAGAAGCCGTCAAGGGTAGCTTAGGGTTAGGGTTAGGGTTAGGGTGAGGGTTAGGGTACGGCTTAGGGTACGGGTTCGGGGAGGGGTTCGGGTAGGCCGTAGGGTATGGTTTAGGGTTAGGGTTAGGGTTAGTGTTAGGGTTAGGGCTCGGTTTAGGGTACGGGTTAGGATTAGGGTACGCGTTAGTGTTAGGGTAGTGGTTAGAGTTAGGGTACGCATTAGGGTGAGGGTAGTTATTAAACCTATCCCACTCTCTAGATACCCCTTAGCACGTAAAGGAATATTATTTGGGGGTCCAGCCATGGAGAAGAGTTTAGACACTAGGAGAAGATAAGGAACACACCCATTATCAAGAAATCACCATATGATTCTCTTTTTAAACTGTTCCTTAAAACACTAGTGCTTAGGAAATTTATTGGAGGCAGAAGCAGTCAAGGGAAGCTTAGGGTTAGGGTTAGGGTTAGGGTGAGGGTTAGGGTACGGCTTAGGGTACGGGTTCGGGGAGGGGTTCCGGTAGGGCGTAGGCTATGGGTTAGGGTTAGTGTTAGGGTTAGTGTTAGGGTTAGGGCTCGGTTTAGGGTACGGGTTAGGATTAGGGTACGCGTTAGGGTTAGGGTAGGGGTTAGGGTTAGGGTATGCGATAGGGTGAGGTTAGTTATTATACCTATCCCACTCTCTAGATACCCCTTAGCACGTAAAGGAATATTATTTGGGGGTCCAGCCATGGAGAAGAGTTTAGACACTAGGAGAAGATAAGGAACACACCCATTATCAAGAAATCACATTAGGATTCTCTTTTTAACCTGTTCCTTAAAACACTAGTGCTTAGGAAATCTATTGGAGGCAGAAGCCGTCAAGGGTAGCTTAGGGTTAGAGTTAGGGTTAGGGTGAGGGTTAGGGTACGGCTTACGATACGGGTTCGGGGAGGGGTTCGGGTAGGGCGTAGGGTATGGGTTAGGGTTAGGGTTAGGGCTAGTGTTAGGGTTAGGGCTCGGTTTAGGGTACGGGTTAGGATTAGGGTATGCGTTAGGGTTAGGGTAGGGGTTAGGGTTAGGATACGCTTTAGGGTGAGGGTAGTTATTAAACCTATCCCACTCTCTAGATACCCCTTAGCACGTAAAGGAATATTATTTGTGGGTCCAGCCATGGAGAAGGGTTTAGACACTAGGAGAAGATAAGGAACACACCCATTATCAAGAAATCACCATATGATTCTCTTTTTAAACTGTTCCTTAAAACACTAGTGCTTAGGAAATCTATTGGAGGCAGAAGCAGTCAAGGGTAGCTTAGGGTTAGGGTTAGGGTTAGGGTGAGGGTTAGGGTACGGCTTAGGGTACGGGTTCGGGGAGGGGTTCCGGTAGGGCGTAGGCTATGGGTTAGGGTTAGTGTTAGGGTTAGGGCTCGGTTTAGGGTACGGGTTAGGATTAGGGTACGCGTTAGGGTTAGGGTAGGGGTTAGGGTTAGGGTATGCGATAGGGTGAGGTTAGTTATTAAACCTATCCCACTCTCTAGATACCCCTTAGCACGTAAAGGAATATTATTTGGGGGTCCAGCCATGGAGAAGAGTTTAGACACTAGGAGAAGATAAGGAACACACCCATTATCAAGAAATCACATTAGGATTCTCTTTTTAACCTGTTCCTTAAAACACTAGTGCTTAGGAAATCTATTGGAGGCAGAAGCCGTCAAGGGTAGCTTAGGGTTAGGGTTAGGGTTAGGGTGAGGGTTAGGGTACGGCTTACGATACGGGTTCGGGGAGGGGTTCGGGTAGGGCGTAGGGTATGTGTTAGGGTTAGGGTTAGGGCTAGTGTTAGGGTTAGGGCTCGGTTTAGGGTACGGGTTAGGATTAGGGTATGCGTTAGGGTTAGGGTAGGGGTTAGGGTTAGGGTACGCGTTAGGGTGAGGGTAGTTATTAAACCTATCACACTCTCTAGATACACCTTAGCACGTAAAGGAATATTATTTGGGGGTCCAGCCATGGAGAAGAGTTTAGACACTAGGAGAAGATAAGGAACACACCCATTATCACGAAATCACATTAGGATTCTCTTTTTAACCTGTTCCTTAAAACACTAGTGCTTAGGAAATCTACTGGAGGCAGAAGCAGTCAAGGGTAGATTAGGGTTAGGGTTAGGGTTAGGGTGAGGGTTAGGGTACGGTTTAGGGTACGGGTTCAGGGAGGGGTTCGGGTAGGGCGTAGGGTATGGGTTAGGGTTAGGGTTAGGGTTAGTGTTAGGGTTAGGGCTCGGTTTAGGGTACGGGTTAGGATTAGGGTACGCGCTAGGGTTAGGGTAGGGGTTAGGGTTAGGGTACGCGTTAGGTTGAGGGTAGTTATTAAACCTATCACACTCTCTAGATACCCCTTAGCACATAAAGGAATATTATTTGGGGGTCCAGCCATGGAGAAGAGTTTAGACACGAGGAGAAGATAAGGAACACACCCATTATCAAGAAATCACATTAGGATTCTCTTTTTAACATGTTCCTTAAAACACTAGTGCTTAGGAAATCTATTGGAGGCAGAAGCCGTCAAGGGTAGCTTAGGGTTAGGGTTAGGGTTAGGGTGAGGGTTAGGGTACTTCTTAGGGTACGGGTTGGGTGAGGGGTTCGGGTAGGGCGTAGGGTATGGGTTAGGGTTAGGGTTAGGGCTAGTGTTAGGGTTAGGGCTCGGTTTAGGGTACAGGTTAGGATTAGGGTACGCGTTAGGGTCAGGGTAGGGGTTAGGGTTAGTGTACGCGTTAGGGTGAGGGTAGTTATTAAACCTATCCCACTCTCTAGATACCCCTTAGCACGTAAAGGAATATTATTTGGGAGTCCAGGCACGGAGAAGACTTTAGACACGAGGAGAAGATAAGGAACACACCCATTATCAAGAAATCACATTAGGATTCTCTTTTTAACCTGTTCCTTAAAACACTAGTGCTTAGGAAATCTATTGGAGGCAGAAGCCGTCAAGTGTAGCTTAGGGTTAGGGTTAGGGTTAGGGTGAGGGTTAGGGTACGGTTTAGGGTACGGGTTCAGGGAGGGGTTCGGGTAGGGCGTAGGGTATGGGTTAGGGTTAGGGTTAGAGTTAGTGTTAGGGTTAGGGCTCGGTTTAGGGTACGGGTTAGGATTAGGGTACGCGCTAGTGTTAGGGTAGGGGTTATGGGTAGGGTACGCGTTAGGGTGAGGGTAGTTATTAAACCTATCACACTCTCTAGATACCCCTTAGCACATAAAGGAATATTATTTGGGGGTCCAGCCATGGAGAAGAGTTTAGACACGAGGAGAAGACAAGGAACACACCCATTATCAAGAAATCATATTAGGATTCTCTTTTTAACATGTTCCTTACAACACTAGTGCTTAGGAAATCTATTGGAGGCAGAAGCCGTCAAGGGTAGCTTAGGGTTAGGGTTAGGGTTAGGATGAGGGTTAGGGTACGGCTTAGGGTACGGGTTCGGGGAGGTGTTCGCGTAGGGCGTAGGGTATGGGTTAGGGTTAGTGTTAGGTTTAGGGCTCGGTTTAGGGTACGGGTTAGGATTAGGGTACGCGTTAGGGTTAGGGTAGGGGTTAGGGTTAGTGTACGCGTTAGGGTGAGGGTAGTTATTAAACCTATCCCACTCTCTAGATACCCCTTAGCACGTAAAGGAATATTATTGGGGTTCCAGCCATGGAGAAGAGTTTAGACACGAGGAGAAGATAAGGAACACACCCATTATCAAGAAATCACATTAGGATTCTCTTTTTAACCTGTTCCTTAAAACACTAGTGCTTAGGAAATCTATTGGAGGCAGAAGCAGTCAAGGGTAGCTTAGGGTTAGGGTTAGGGTTAGGGTGAGGGTTAGGGTACGGCTTAGGGTACGGGTTCGGGGACGGGTTCGGGTAGGGCGTAGGGTATGGGTTAGGGTTAGGGTTAGGGCTAGTGTTAGGGTTAGGGTACGGTTTAGGGTACTGGTTAGGATTAGGGTACGCGTTAGGGTTAGGGTAGGGGTTAGGGTTAGGGTACGCGTTAGGGTGGGGGCAGTTATTAAACCTATCACACTCTCTAGATACCCCTTAGCACGTAAAGGAATATTATTTGGGGGTCCAGCCATGGAGAAGAGTTTAGACACGAGGAGAAGATAAGGAACACACCCATTATCACGAAATCACATTAGGATTCTCTTTTTAACCTGTTCCTTAAAACACTAGTGCTTAGGAAATCTATTGGAGGCAGAAGCCATCAAGGGTAGCTTAGGGTTAGGGTTAGGGTTAGGGCGAGGGTTAGAGTACGGCTTAGGGTACGGGTTCGGGGAGGGGTTCGGGTAGGGCGTAGGGTATGGGTTAGGGTTAGGGTTAGGGTTAGTGTTAGGGTTAGGGCTCGGTTTAGGGTACGGGTTAGGATTAGGGTACGCGTTAGGGATAGGGTAGGGGTTAGGGTTAGGGTACGCGTTAGGGTGGGCGTAGTTATTAAACCTATCACACTCTCTAGATACCCCTTAGCACGTAAAGGAATATTATTTGGGGGTCCAGACATGGAGAAGAGTTTAGACACTAGGAGAAGATAAGGAACACACCCATTATCACGAAATCACATTAGGATTCTCTTTTTAACCTGTTCCTTAAAACACTAGTGCTTAGGAAATCTATTGGAGGCAGAAGCAGTCAAGGGTACCTTAGGGTTAGGGTTAGGGTTAGGGTTAGGGTGAGGGTTAGGGTACGGCTTAGGGTATGGGTTCGGGGAGGGGTTCGGGTAGGGTGTAGGGTATGGGTTAGGGTTAGGTTTAGGGCTAGTGTTAGGGTTAGGGCTCGGTTTAGGGTACGGGTTAGGATTAGGGTACGTGTTAGGGTTCGGGTAGGGGTTAGGGTTAGGGTACGCGTTAGGGTGAGGGTAGTTATTAAACCTATCACACTCTCTAGATACCCCTTAGCACATAAAGGAATATTATTTGGGGGTCCAGCCATGGAGAAGAGTTTAGACACGAGGAGAAGACAAGGAACACACCCATTATCAAGAAATCACATTAGGATTCTCTTTTTAACATGTTCCTTAAAACACTAGTGCTTAGGAAATCTATTGGAGGCAGAAGCCGTCAAGGGTAGCTTAGGGTTAGGGTTAGGGTTAGGGTGAGGGTTAGGGTACGGCTTAGGGTACGGGTTCGGGGAGGTGTTCGGGTAGGGCGTAGGGTATGGGTTAGGGTTAGGGTTAGGGCTAGTGTAAGGTTTAGGGCTCGGTTTAGGGTACGGGTTAGGATTAGGGTACGCGTTAGGGTTAGGGCAGGGGTTAGGGTTAGTTTACGCGTTAGGGTGGGGGTAGTTATTAAACCTATCACACTCTCTAGATACCCCTTAGCACGTAAAGGAATATTATTTGGGGGTCCAGCCATGGAGAAGAGTTTAGACACGAGGAGAAGATAAGGAACACACCCATTATCAAGAAATCACATTAGGATTCTCTTTTTAACCTGTTCCTTAAAACACTAGTGCTTAGGAAATCTATTGGAGGCAGAAGCAGTCAAGGGTAGCTTACGGTTAGGGTTAGGGTTAGGGTGAGGGTTAGGGTACGGCTTAGGGTACGGGTTCGGGGAGGGGTTCGGGTAGGGCGTAGGCTATGGGTTAGGGTTAGTGTTAGGGTTAGGGCTCGGTTTAGGGTACGGGTTAGGATTAGGGTACGCGTTAGGGTTAGGGTAGGGGTTAGGGTTAGGGTATGCGATAGGGTGAGATTAGTTATTAAACCTATCCCACTCTCTAGATACCCCTTAGCACGTAAAGGAATATTATTTGGGGGTCCAGCCATGGAGAAGAGTTTAGACACTAGGAGAAGATAAGGAACACACCCATTATCAAGAAATCACATTAGGATTCTCTTTTTAACCTGTTCCTTAAAACACTAGTGCTTAGGAAATCTATTGGAGGCAGAAGCCGTCAAGGGTAGCTTAGGGTTAGGGTTAGGGTTAGGGTGAGGGTTAGGGTACGGCTTAGGGTACGGGTTCGGGGAGGGGTTCGGGTAGGCCGTAGGGTATGGTTTAGGGTTAGGGTTAGGGTTAGTGTTAGGGTTAGGGCTCGGTTTAGGGTACGGGTTAGGATTAGGGTACGCGTTAGTGTTAGGGTAGTGGTTAGAGTTAGGGTACGCTTTAGGGTGAGGGTAGTTATTAAACCTATCCCACTCTCTAGATACCCCTTAGCACGTAAAGGAATATTATTTGGGGGTCCAGCCATGGAGAAGAGTTTAGACACTAGGAGAAGATAAGGAACACACCCATTATCAAGAAATCACCATATGATTCTCTTTTTAAACTCTTCCTTAAAACACTAGTGCTTAGGAAATTTATTGGAGGCAGAAGCAGTCAAGGGAAGCTTAGGGTTAGGGTTAGGGTTAGGGTGAGGGTTAGGGTACGGCTTAGGGTACGGGTTCGGGGAGGGGTTCCGGTAGGGCGTAGGCTATGGGTTAGGGTTAGTGTTAGGGTTAGTGTTAGGGTTAGGGCTCGGTTTAGGGTACGGGTTAGGATTAGGGTACGCGTTAGGGTTAGGGTAGGGGTTAGGGTTAGGGTATGCGATAGGGTGAGGTTAGTTATTATACCTATCCCACTCTCTAGATACCCCTTAGCACGTAAAGGAATATTATTTGGGGGTCCAGCCATGGAGAAGAGTTTAGACACTAGGAGAAGATAAGGAACACACCCATTATCAAGAAATCACATTAGGATTCTCTTTTTAACCTGTTCCTTAAAACACTAGTGCTTAGGAAATCTATTGGAGGCAGAAGCCGTCAAGGGTAGCTTAGGGTTAGAGTTAGGGTTAGGGTGAGGGTTAGGGTACGGCTTACGATACGGGTTCGGGGAGGGGTTCGGGTAGGGCGTAGGGTATGGGTTAGGGTTAGGGTTAGGGCTAGTGTTAGGGTTAGGGCTCGGTTTAGGGTACGGGTTAGGATTAGGGTATGCGTTAGGGTTAGGGTAGGGGTTAGGGTTAGGATACGCTTTAGGGTGAGGGTAGTTATTAAACCTATCCCACTCTCTAGATACCCCTTAGCACGTAAAGGAATATTATTTGTGGGTCCAGCCATGGAGAAGGGTTTAGACACTAGGAGAAGATAAGGAACACACCCATTATCAAGAAATCACCATATGATTCTCTTTTTAAACTGTTCCTTAAAACACTAGTGCTTAGGAAATCTATTGGAGGCAGAAGCAGTCAAGGGTAGCTTAGGGTTAGGGTTAGGGTTAGGGTGAGGGTTAGGGTACGGCTTAGGGTACGGGTTCGGGGAGGGGTTCCGGTAGGGCGTAGGCTATGGGTTAGGGTTAGTGTTAGGGTTAGGGCTCGGTTTAGGGTACGGGTTAGGATTAGGGTACGCGTTAGGGTTAGGGTAGGGGTTAGGGTTAGGGTATGCGATAGGGTGAGGTTAGTTATTAAACCTATCCCACTCTCTAGATACCCCTTAGCACGTAAAGGAATATTATTTGGGGGTCCAGCCATGGAGAAGAGTTTAGACACTAGGAGAAGATAAGGAACACACCCATTATCAAGAAATCACATTAGGATTCTCTTTTTAACCTGTTCCTTAAAACACTAGTGCTTAGGAAATCTATTGGAGGCAGAAGCCGTCAAGGGTAGCTTAGGGTTAGGGTTAGGGTTAGGGTGAGGGTTAGGGTACGGCTTACGATACGGGTTCGGGGAGGGGTTCGGGTAGGGCGTAGGGTATGTGTTAGGGTTAGGGTTAGGGCTAGTGTTAGGGTTAGGGCTCGGTTTAGGGTACGGGTTAGGATTAGGGTATGCGTTAGGGTTAGGGTAGGGGTTAGGGTTAGGGTACGCGTTAGGGTGAGGGTAGTTATTAAACCTATCACACTCTCTAGATACACCTTAGCACGTAAAGGAATATTATTTGGGGGTCCAGCCATGGAGAAGAGTTTAGACACTAGGAGAAGATAAGGAACACACCCATTATCACGAAATCACATTAGGATTCTCTTTTTAACCTGTTCCTTAAAACACTAGTGCTTAGGAAATCTACTGGAGGCAGAAGCAGTCAAGGGTAGATTAGGGTTAGGGTTAGGGTTAGGGTGAGGGTTAGGGTACGGTTTAGGGTACGGGTTCAGGGAGGGGTTCGGGTAGGGCGTAGGGTATGGGTTAGGGTTAGGGTTAGGGTTAGTGTTAGGGTTAGGGCTCGGTTTAGGGTACGGGTTAGGATTAGGGTACGCGCTAGGGTTAGGGTAGGGGTTAGGGTTAGGGTACGCGTTAGGTTGAGGGTAGTTATTAAACCTATCACACTCTCTAGATACCCCTTAGCACATAAAGGAATATTATTTGGGGGTCCAGCCATGGAGAAGAGTTTAGACACGAGGAGAAGATAAGGAACACACCCATTATCAAGAAATCACATTAGGATTCTCTTTTTAACATGTTCCTTAAAACACTAGTGCTTAGGAAATCTATTGGAGGCAGAAGCCGTCAAGGGTAGCTTAGGGTTAGGGTTAGGGTTAGGGTGAGGGTTAGGGTACTTCTTAGGGTACGGGTTGGGTGAGGGGTTCGGGTAGGGCGTAGGGTATGGGTTAGGGTTAGGGTTAGGGCTAGTGTTAGGGTTAGGGCTCGGTTTAGGGTACAGGTTAGGATTAGGGTACGCGTTAGGGTCAGGGTAGGGGTTAGGGTTAGTGTACGCGTTAGGGTGAGGGTAGTTATTAAACCTATCCCACTCTCTAGATACCCCTTAGCACGTAAAGGAATATTATTTGGGAGTCCAGGCACGGAGAAGACTTTAGACACGAGGAGAAGATAAGGAACACACCCATTATCAAGAAATCACATTAGGATTCTCTTTTTAACCTGTTCCTTAAAACACTAGTGCTTAGGAAATCTATTGGAGGCAGAAGCCGTCAAGTGTAGCTTAGGGTTAGGGTTAGGGTTAGGGTGAGGGTTAGGGTACGGTTTAGGGTACGGGTTCAGGGAGGGGTTCGGGTAGGGCGTAGGGTATGGGTTAGGGTTAGGGTTAGAGTTAGTGTTAGGGTTAGGGCTCGGTTTAGGGTACGGGTTAGGATTAGGGTACGCGCTAGTGTTAGGGTAGGGGTTATGGGTAGGGTACGCGTTAGGGTGAGGGTAGTTATTAAACCTATCACACTCTCTAGATACCCCTTAGCACATAAAGGAATATTATTTGGGGGTCCAGCCATGGAGAAGAGTTTAGACACGAGGAGAAGACAAGGAACACACCCATTATCAAGAAATCATATTAGGATTCTCTTTTTAACATGTTCCTTACAACACTAGTGCTTAGGAAATCTATTGGAGGCAGAAGCCGTCAAGGGTAGCTTAGGGTTAGGGTTAGGGTTAGGATGAGGGTTAGGGTACGGCTTAGGGTACGGGTTCGGGGAGGTGTTCGCGTAGGGCGTAGGGTATGGGTTAGGGTTAGTGTTAGGTTTAGGGCTCGGTTTAGGGTACGGGTTAGGATTAGGGTACGCGTTAGGGTTAGGGTAGGGGTTAGGGTTAGTGTACGCGTTAGGGTGAGGGTAGTTATTAAACCTATCCCACTCTCTAGATACCCCTTAGCACGTAAAGGAATATTATTGGGGTTCCAGCCATGGAGAAGAGTTTAGACACGAGGAGAAGATAAGGAACACACCCATTATCAAGAAATCACATTAGGATTCTCTTTTTAACCTGTTCCTTAAAACACTAGTGCTTAGGAAATCTATTGGAGGCAGAAGCAGTCAAGGGTAGCTTAGGGTTAGGGTTAGGGTTAGGGTGAGGGTTAGGGTACGGCTTAGGGTACGGGTTCGGGGACGGGTTCGGGTAGGGCGTAGGGTATGGGTTAGGGTTAGGGTTAGGGCTAGTGTTAGGGTTAGGGTACGGTTTAGGGTACTGGTTAGGATTAGGGTACGCGTTAGGGTTAGGGTAGGGGTTAGGGTTAGGGTACGCGTTAGGGTGGGGGCAGTTATTAAACCTATCACACTCTCTAGATACCCCTTAGCACGTAAAGGAATATTATTTGGGGGTCCAGCCATGGAGAAGAGTTTAGACACGAGGAGAAGATAAGGAACACACCCATTATCACGAAATCACATTAGGATTCTCTTTTTAACCTGTTCCTTAAAACACTAGTGCTTAGGAAATCTATTGGAGGCAGAAGCCATCAAGGGTAGCTTAGGGTTAGGGTTAGGGTTAGGGCGAGGGTTAGAGTACGGCTTAGGGTACGGGTTCGGGGAGGGGTTCGGGTAGGGCGTAGGGTATGGGTTAGGGTTAGGGTTAGGGTTAGTGTTAGGGTTAGGGCTCGGTTTAGGGTACGGGTTAGGATTAGGGTACGCGTTAGGGATAGGGTAGGGGTTAGGGTTAGGGTACGCGTTAGGGTGGGCGTAGTTATTAAACCTATCACACTCTCTAGATACCCCTTAGCACGTAAAGGAATATTATTTGGGGGTCCAGACATGGAGAAGAGTTTAGACACTAGGAGAAGATAAGGAACACACCCATTATCACGAAATCACATTAGGATTCTCTTTTTAACCTGTTCCTTAAAACACTAGTGCTTAGGAAATCTATTGGAGGCAGAAGCAGTCAAGGGTACCTTAGGGTTAGGGTTAGGGTTAGGGTTAGGGTGAGGGTTAGGGTACGGCTTAGGGTATGGGTTCGGGGAGGGGTTCGGGTAGGGTGTAGGGTATGGGTTAGGGTTAGGTTTAGGGCTAGTGTTAGGGTTAGGGCTCGGTTTAGGGTACGGGTTAGGATTAGGGTACGTGTTAGGGTTCGGGTAGGGGTTAGGGTTAGGGTACGCGTTAGGGTGAGGGTAGTTATTAAACCTATCACACTCTCTAGATACCCCTTAGCACATAAAGGAATATTATTTGGGGGTCCAGCCATGGAGAAGAGTTTAGACACGAGGAGAAGACAAGGAACACACCCATTATCAAGAAATCACATTAGGATTCTCTTTTTAACATGTTCCTTAAAACACTAGTGCTTAGGAAATCTATTGGAGGCAGAAGCCGTCAAGGGTAGCTTAGGGTTAGGGTTAGGGTTAGGGTGAGGGTTAGGGTACGGCTTAGGGTACGGGTTCGGGGAGGTGTTCGGGTAGGGCGTAGGGTATGGGTTAGGGTTAGGGTTAGGGCTAGTGTAAGGTTTAGGGCTCGGTTTAGGGTACGGGTTAGGATTAGGGTACGCGTTAGGGTTAGGGCAGGGGTTAGGGTTAGTTTACGCGTTAGGGTGGGGGTAGTTATTAAACCTATCACACTCTCTAGATACCCCTTAGCACGTAAAGGAATATTATTTGGGGGTCCAGCCATGGAGAAGAGTTTAGACACGAGGAGAAGATAAGGAACACACCCATTATCAAGAAATCACATTAGGATTCTCTTTTTAACCTGTTCCTTAAAACACTAGTGCTTAGGAAATCTATTGGAGGCAGAAGCAGTCAAGGGTAGCTTACGGTTAGGGTTAGGGTTAGGGTGAGGGTTAGGGTACGGCTTAGGGTACGGGTTCGGGGAGGGGTTCGGGTAGGGCGTAGGCTATGGGTTAGGGTTAGTGTTAGGGTTAGGGCTCGGTTTAGGGTACGGGTTAGGATTAGGGTACGCGTTAGGGTTAGGGTAGGGGTTAGGGTTAGGGTATGCGATAGGGTGAGATTAGTTATTAAACCTATCCCACTCTCTAGATACCCCTTAGCACGTAAAGGAATATTATTTGGGGGTCCAGCCATGGAGAAGAGTTTAGACACTAGGAGAAGATAAGGAACACACCCATTATCAAGAAATCACATTAGGATTCTCTTTTTAACCTGTTCCTTAAAACACTAGTGCTTAGGAAATCTATTGGAGGCAGAAGCCGTCAAGGGTAGCTTAGGGTTAGGGTTAGGGTTAGGGTGAGGGTTAGGGTACGGCTTAGGGTACGGGTTCGGGGAGGGGTTCGGGTAGGCCGTAGGGTATGGTTTAGGGTTAGGGTTAGGGTTAGTGTTAGGGTTAGGGCTCGGTTTAGGGTACGGGTTAGGATTAGGGTACGCGTTAGTGTTAGGGTAGTGGTTAGAGTTAGGGTACGCTTTAGGGTGAGGGTAGTTATTAAACCTATCCCACTCTCTAGATACCCCTTAGCACGTAAAGGAATATTATTTGGGGGTCCAGCCATGGAGAAGAGTTTAGACACTAGGAGAAGATAAGGAACACACCCATTATCAAGAAATCACCATATGATTCTCTTTTTAAACTCTTCCTTAAAACACTAGTGCTTAGGAAATTTATTGGAGGCAGAAGCAGTCAAGGGAAGCTTAGGGTTAGGGTTAGGGTTAGGGTGAGGGTTAGGGTACGGCTTAGGGTACGGGTTCGGGGAGGGGTTCCGGTAGGGCGTAGGCTATGGGTTAGGGTTAGTGTTAGGGTTAGTGTTAGGGTTAGGGCTCGGTTTAGGGTACGGGTTAGGATTAGGGTACGCGTTAGGGTTAGGGTAGGGGTTAGGGTTAGGGTATGCGATAGGGTGAGGTTAGTTATTATACCTATCCCACTCTCTAGATACCCCTTAGCACGTAAAGGAATATTATTTGGGGGTCCAGCCATGGAGAAGAGTTTAGACACTAGGAGAAGATAAGGAACACACCCATTATCAAGAAATCACATTAGGATTCTCTTTTTAACCTGTTCCTTAAAACACTAGTGCTTAGGAAATCTATTGGAGGCAGAAGCCGTCAAGGGTAGCTTAGGGTTAGAGTTAGGGTTAGGGTGAGGGTTAGGGTACGGCTTACGATACGGGTTCGGGGAGGGGTTCGGGTAGGGCGTAGGGTATGGGTTAGGGTTAGGGTTAGGGCTAGTGTTAGGGTTAGGGCTCGGTTTAGGGTACGGGTTAGGATTAGGGTATGCGTTAGGGTTAGGGTAGGGGTTAGGGTTAGGATACGCTTTAGGGTGAGGGTAGTTATTAAACCTATCCCACTCTCTAGATACCCCTTAGCACGTAAAGGAATATTATTTGTGGGTCCAGCCATGGAGAAGGGTTTAGACACTAGGAGAAGATAAGGAACACACCCATTATCAAGAAATCACCATATGATTCTCTTTTTAAACTGTTCCTTAAAACACTAGTGCTTAGGAAATCTATTGGAGGCAGAAGCAGTCAAGGGTAGCTTAGGGTTAGGGTTAGGGTTAGGGTGAGGGTTAGGGTACGGCTTAGGGTACGGGTTCGGGGAGGGGTTCCGGTAGGGCGTAGGCTATGGGTTAGGGTTAGTGTTAGGGTTAGTGTTAGGGTTAGGGCTCGGTTTAGGGTACGGGTTAGGATTAGGGTACGCGTTAGGGTTAGGGTAGGGGTTAGGGTTAGAGTATGCGATAGGGTGAGGTTAGTTATTAAACCTATCCCACTCTCTAGATACCCCTTAGCACGTAAAGGAATATTATTTGGGGGTCCAGCCATGGAGAAGAGTTTAGACACTAGGAGAAGATAAGGAACACACCCATTATCAAGAAATCATATTAGGATTCTCTTTTTAACCTGTTCCTTAAAACACTAGTGCTTAGGAAATCTATTGGAGGCAGAAGCCGTCAAGGGTAGCTTAGGGTTAGGGTTAGGGTTAGGGTGAGGGTTAGGGTACGGCTTACGATACGGGTTCGGGGAGGGGTTCGGGTAGGGCGTAGGGTATGGGTTAGGGTTAGGGTTAGGGCTAGTGTTAGGGTTAGGGCTCGGTTTAGGGTACGGGTTAGGATTAGGGTATGCGTTAGGGTTAGGGTAGGGGTTAGGGTTAGGGTACGCGTTAGGGTGAGGGTAGTTATTAAACCTATCACACTCTCTAGATACCCCTTAGCACGTAAAGGAATATTATTTGGGGGTCCAGCCATGGAGAAGAGTTTAGACACGAGGAGAAGATAAGGAACACACCCATTATCAAGAAATCACATTAGGATTCTCTTTTTAACATGTTCCTTAAAACACTAGTGCTTAGGAAATCTCTTGGAGGCAGAAGCCGTCAAGGGTAGCTTAGGGTTAGGGTTAGGGTTAGGGTGAGGGTTAGGGTACGTCTTAGGGTACGGTTTCGGGGAGGGGTTCGGGTAGGGCGTAGGGTATGGGTTAGGGTTAGGGTTAGGGCTCGGTTTAGGGTACAGGTTAGGATTAGGGTACGCGTTAGGGTTAGGGTAGGGGTTAGGGTTAGTGTACGCGTTCGGGTGAGGGTAGTTATTAAACCTATCCCACTCTCTAGATACCCCTTAGCACGTACAGGAATATTATTGGGGGTCCAGCCATGGAGAAGAGTTTAGACACTAGGAGAAGATAAGGAACACTCCCATTATCACGAAATCACATTAGGATTCTCTTTTTAACCTGTTCCTTAAAACACTAGTGCTTAGGAAATCTATTGGAGGCAGAAGCAGTCAAGGGTAGCTTAGGGTTAGGGTTAGGGTTAGGGTGAGGGTTAGGGTATTGCTTAGGGTACGGGTTCGGGGAGGGATTCGGGTAGGGCGTAGGGTATGGGTTAGGGTTAGGGTTAGGGCTAGTGTTAGGGTTAGGGCTCGGTTTAGGGTACGGGTTAGGATTAGGGTACGCGCTAGGGTTAGGGTAGGGGTTAGGATTAGGGTACGCGTTAGGGTGAGGGTAGTTAGGGTTAAGGTTAGGGTTAGGGTTAGGGTACGGCTTAGGGTACGGGTTCGGGGAGGGTTTCGGGTAGGGCGTAGGGTATGGGTTAGGGTTAGTGTTAGGGTTAGTGTTAGGGTTAGGGCTCGGTTTAGGGTACGGGTTAGGATTAGGGTACGCGTTAGGGTTAGGGTAGGGGTTAGGGTTAGGGTATGCGATAGGGTGAGGTTAGTTATTAAACCTATCCCACTCTCTAGATACCCCTTAGCACGTAAAGGAATATTATTTGGGGGTCCAGCCATGGAGAAGAGTTTAGACACTAGGAGAAGATAAGGAACACACCCATTATCAAGAAATCACATTAGGATTCTCTTTTTAACCTGTTCCTTAAAACACTAGTGCTTAGGAAATCTATTGGAGGCAGAAGCCGTCAAGGGTAGCTTAGGGTTAGGGTTAGGGTTAGGGTGAGGGTTATGGTACGGCTTACGATACGGGTTCGGGGAGGGGTTCGGGTAGGGCGTAGGGTATGTGTCAGGGTTAGGGTTAGGGCTAGTGTTAGGGTTAGGGCTCGGTTTAGGGTACGGGTTAGGATTAGGGTATGCGTTAGGGTTAGGGTAGGGGTTAGGGTTAGGATACGCTTTAGGGTGAGGGTAGTTATTAAACCTATCCCACTCTCTAGATACCCCTTAGCACGTAAAGGAATATTATTTGTGGGTCCAGCCATGGAGAAGGGTTTAGACACTAGGAGAAGATAAGGAACACACCCATTATCAAGAAATCACCATATGATTCTCTTTTTAAACTGTTCCTTAAAACACTAGTGCTTAGGAAATCTATTGGAGGCAGAAGCAGTCAAGGGTAGCTTAGGGTTAGGGTTAGGGTTAGGGTGAGGGTTAGGGTACGGCTTAGGGTACGGGTTCGGGGAGGGGTTCCGGTAGGGCGTAGGCTATGGGTTAGGGTTAGTGTTAGGGTTAGTGTTAGGGTTAGGGCTCGGTTTAGGGTACGGGTTAGGATTAGGGTACGCGTTAGGGTTAGGGTAGGGGTTAGGGTTAGGGTATGCGATAGGGTGAGGTTAGTTATTAAACCTATCCCACTCTCTAGATACCCCTTAGCACGTAAAGGAATATTATTTGGGGGTCCAGCCATGGAGAAGAGTTTAGACACTAGGAGAAGATAAGGAACACACCCATTATCAAGAAATCACATTAGGATTCTCTTTTTAACCTGTTCCTTAAAACACTAGTGCTTAGGAAATCTATTGGAGGCAGAAGCCGTCAAGGGTAGCTTAGGGTTAGGGTTAGGGTTAGGGTGAGGGTTAGGGTACGGCTTACGATACGGGTTCGGGGAGGGGTTCGGGTAGGGCGTAGGGTATGGGTTAGGGTTAGGGTTAGGGCTAGTGTTAGGGTTAGGGCTCGGTTTAGGGTACGGGTTAGGATTAGGGTATGCGTTAGGGTTAGGGTAGGGGTTAGGGTTAGGGTACGCGTTAGGGTGAGGGTAGTTATTAAACCTATCACACTCTCTAGATACCCCTTAGCACGTAAAGGAATATTATTTGGGGGTCCAGCCATGGAGAAGAGTTTAGACACGAGGAGAAGATAAGGAACACACCCATTATCAAGAAATCACATTAGGATTCTCTTTTTAACATGTTCCTTAAAACACTAGTGCTTAGCAAATCTATTGGAGGCAGAAGCCGTCAAGGGTAGCTTAGGGTTAGGGTTAGGGTTAGGGTGAGGGTTCGGGTACGGTTTAGGGTATGGGTTCAGGGAGGGGTTCGGGTAGGGCGTAGGGTATGGGTTAGGGTTATGGTTAGAGTTAGTGTTAGGGTTAGGGCTCGGTTTAGGGTACGGGTTAGGATTAGGGTACGCGCTAGGGTTAGGGTAGGGGTTAGGATTAGGGTACGCGTTAGGGTGAGGGTAGTTAGGGTTAGGGTTAGGGTTAGGGTTAGGGTTAGGGTACGGCTTAGGGTACGGGTTCGGGGAGGGTTTCGGGTAGGGCGTAGGGTATGGGTTAGGGTTAGTGTTAGGGTTAGTGTTAGGGTTAGGGCTCGGTTTAGGGTACGGGTTAGGATTAGGGTACGCGTTAGGGTTAGGGTAGGGGTTAGGGTTAGGGTATGCGATAGGGTGAGGTTAGTTATTAAACCTATCCCACTCTCTAGATACCCCTTAGCACGTAAAGGAATATTATTTGGGGGTCCAGCCATGGAGAAGAGTTTAGACACTAGGAGAAGATAAGGAACACACCCATTATCAAGAAATCACATTAGGATTCTCTTTTTAACCTGTTCCTTAAAACACTAGTGCTTAGGAAATCTATTGGAGGCAGAAGCCGTCAAGGGTAGCTTAGGGTTAGGGTTAGGGTTAGGGTGAGGGTTAGGGTACGGCTTACGATACGGGTTCGGGGAGGGGTTCGGGTAGGGCGTAGGGTATGGGTTAGGGTTAGGGTTAGGGCTAGTGTTAGGGTTAGGGCTCGGTTTAGGGTACGGGTTAGGATTAGGGTATGCGTTAGGGTTAGGGTAGGGGTTAGGGTTAGGATACGCTTTAGGGTGAGGGTAGTTATTAAACCTATCCCACTCTCTAGATACCCCTTAGCACGTAAAGGAATATTATTTGTGGGTCCAGCCATGGAGAATGCTATAGACACTAGGAGAATATAAGGAACACACCCATTATCAAGAAATCACAATATGATTCTCTTTTTAAACTGTTCCTTAAAACACTAGTGCTTAGGAAATCTATTGGAGGCAGAAGCAGTCAAGGGTAGCTTAGGGTTAGGGTTAGGGTTAGGGTGAGGTTTAGGGTACGGCTTAGGGTACGGGTTCGGGGAGGGTTTCGGGTAGGGCGTAGGGTATGGGTTAGGGTTAGGGTTAGGGTTAGTGTTAGGGTTAGGGCTCGGTTTAGGGTACGGGTTAGGATTAGGGTACTCGTTAGGGTTAGGGTAGCGGTTAGGGTTAGGGTACGCGTTAGGGTGAGGGTAGTTATTAAACCTATCACACTCTCTAGATACCCCTTAGCACGTAAAGGAATATTATTTGGGGGTCCAGCCATGGAGAAGAGTTTAGACACTAGGAGAAGATAAGGAACACACCCATTATCAAGAAATCACCATATGATTCTCTTTTTAAACTGTTCCTTAAAACACTAGTGCTTAGGAAATCTATTGGAGGCAGAAGCAGTCAAGGGTAGCTTAGGGTTAGGGTTAGGGTTAGGGTGAGGGTTAGGGAACGGCTTAGGGTACGGGTTCGGGGAGGGGTTCCGGTAGGGCGTAGGCTATGGGTTAGGGTTAGTGTTAGGGTTAGTGTTAGGGTTAGGGCTCGGTTTAGGGTACGGGTTAGGATTAGGGTACGCGTTAGGGTTAGGGTAGGGGTTAGGGTTAGTGTATGCGATAGGGTGAGGTTAGTTATTAAACCTATCCCACTCTCTAGATACCCCTTAGCACGTAAAGGAATATTATTTGGGGGTCCAGCCATGGAGAAGAGTTTAGACACTAGGAGAAGATAAGGAACACACCCATTATCAAGAAATCACATTAGGATTCTCTTTTTAACCTGTTCCTTAAAACACTAGTGCTTAGGAAATCTATTGGAGGCAGAAGCCGTCAAGGGTAGCTTAGGGTTAGGGTTAGGGTTAGGGTGAGGGTTAGGGTACGGCTTACGATACGGGTTCGGGGAGGGGTTCGGGTAGGGCGTAGGGTATGGGTTAGGGTTAGGGTTAGGGCTAGTGTTAGGGTTAGGGCTCGGTTTAGGGTACGGGTTAGGATTAGGGTATGCGTTAGGGTTAGGGTAGGGGTTAGGGTTAGGATACGCTTTAGGGTGAGGGTAGTTATTAAACCTATCCCACTCTCTAGATACCCCTTAGCACGTAAAGGAATATTATTTGTGGGTCCAGCCATGGAGAAGGGTTTAGACACTAGGAGAAGATAAGGAACACACCCATTATCAAGAAATCACCATATGATTCTCTTTTTAAACTGTTCCTTAAAACACTAGTGCTTAGGAAATCTATTGGAGGCAGAAGCAGTCAAGGGTAGCTTAGGGTTAGGGTTAGGGTTAGGGTGAGGGTTAGGGTACGGCTTAGGGTACGGGTTCGGGGAGGGGTTCCGGTAGGGCGTAGGCTATGGGTTAGGGTTAGTGTTAGGGTTAGTGTTAGGGTTAGGGCTCGGTTTAGGGTACGGGTTAGGATTAGGGTACGCGTTAGGGTTAGGGTAGGGGTTAGGGTTAGGGTATGCGATAGGGTGAGGTTAGTTATTAAACCTATCCCACTCTCTAGATACCCCTTAGCACGTAAAGGAATATTATTTGGGGGTCCAGCCATGGAGAAGAGTTTAGACACTAGGAGAAGATAAGGAACACACCCATTATCAAGAAATCACATTAGGATTCTCTTTTTAACCTGTTCCTTAAAACATTAGTGCCTAGGAAATCTATTGGAGGCAGAAGCCGTCAAGGGTAGCTTAGGGTTAGGGTTAGGGTTAGGGTGAGGGTTAGGGTACGGCTTACGATACGGGTTCGGGGAGGGGTTCGGGTAGGGCGTAGGGTATGGGTTAGGGTTAGGGTTAGGGTTAGTGTTAGGGTTAGGGCTCGGTTTAGGGTACGGGTTAGGGCTCGGTTTAGGTTACGGGTTAGGATTAGGGTACTCGTTAGGGTTAGGGTAGCGGTTAGGGTTAGGGTACGCGTTAGGGTGAGGGTAGTTATTAAACCTATCACACTCTCTAGATACCCCTTAGCACGTAAAGGAATATTATTTGGGGGTCCAGCCATGGAGAAGAGCTTAGACACTAGGAGAAGATAAGGAACACACCCATTATCACGAAATCACATTAGGATTCTCTTTTTAACCTGTTCCTTAAAACACTAGTGCTTAGGAAATCTATTGGAGGCAGAAGCAGTCAAGGGTAGCTTAGGGTTAGGGTTAGGGTTAGGGTGAGGGTTAGGGTACGGCTTAGGTACGGGTTCGGGGAGGGGTTCGGGTAGGGCGTAGGGTATGGGTTAGGGTTAGGGTTAGGGCTCGGTTTAGGGTACAGGTTAGGATTAGGGTACGCGTTAGGGTTAGGGTAGGGGTTCGGGTTAGTGTACGCGTTCGGGTGAGGGTAGTTATTAAACCTATCCCACTCTCTAGATACCCCTTAGCACGTACAGGAATATTATTGGGGGTCCAGCCATGGAGAAGAGTTTAGACACTAGGAGAAGATAAGGAACACTCCCATTATCACGAAATCACATTAGGATTCTCTTTTTAACCTGTTCCTTAAAACACTAGTGCTTAGAAAATCTATTGGAGGCAGAAGCAGTCAAGGGTAGCTTAGGGTTAGGGTTAGGGTTAGGGTGAGGGTTAGGGTATTGCTTAGGGTACGGGTTCGGGGAGGGGTTCGGGTAGGGCGTAGTGTATGGGTTAGGGTTAGGGTTAGGGTTAGTGTTAGGGTTAGGGCTCGGTTTAGGGTACGGGTTAGGATTAGGGTACGCGTTAATGTTAGGGTAGGTGTTAGGGTTAGGGTACGCGATAGGGTGAGGTTAGTTATTAAACCTATCCCACTCTCTAGATACCCCTTAGTACGTAAAGGAATATTATTTGGGGGTCCAGCCATGGAGAAGAGTTTAGACACTAGGAGAAGATAAGGAACACACCCATTATCAAGAAATCACATTAGGATTCTCTTTTTAACCTGTTCCTTAAAACACTAGTGCATAGGAAATCTATTGGAGGCAGAAGCAGTCAAGGGTAGCTTAGGGTTAGGGTTAGGGTTAGGGTGAGGGTTAGGGTATGGCTTAGGGTACGGGTTCGGGGAGGGGTTCGGGGAGGGCGTAGGGTATGGGTTAGGGTTAGGGTTAGGGTTAGTGTTAGGGTTAGGGCTCGGTTTAGGGTACGGGTTAGGATTAGGGTACGCGTTAGGGTTAGGGTAGGGGTTAGGGTTAGGGTACGCATTAGGGTGGGGTTAGTTATTAAACCTATCACACTCTCTAGATACCCCTTAGCACGTAAAGGACTATTATTTGGGGGTCCAGCCATGGAGAAGAGTTTAGACACGAGGAGAAAATAAGGAACACACCCATTATCAAGAAATCACAATGTGATTCTCTTTTTAAACTGTTCCTTAAAACACTAGTGCTTAGGAAATCTATTGGAGGCAGAAGCCGTCAAGGGTAGCTTAGGGTTAGGGTTAGGGTTAGGGTGAGGGTTAGGGTACGGTTTAGGGTACGGTTTCAGGGAGGGGTTCGGGTAGGGCGTAGGGTATGTGTTAGGGTTAGGGTTAGAGTTAGTGTTAGGGTTAGGGCTCGGTTTAGGGTACAGGTTAGGATTAGGGTACGCGTTAGGGTTAGGGTAGGGGTTAAGGTTAGTGTACGCGTTAGGGTGAGGGTAGTTATTAAACCTATCACACTCTCTAGATACCCCTTAGCACATAAAGGAATATTATTTGGGGGTCCAGCCATGGAGAAGAGTTTAGACACGGGGAGAAGATAAGGAACACACCCATTATCAAGGAATCACATTAGGATTCTCTTTTTAACATGTTCCTTAAAACACTAGTGCTTAGGAAATCTATTGGAGGCAGAAGCCGTCAAGGGTAGCTTAGGGTTAGGGTTAGGGTTAGGGTGAGGGTTAGGGTACGGCTTAGGGTACGGGTTCGGGGAGGGGTTCGGGTAGGGCGTAGGGTATGGGTTAGGGTTAGGGTTAGGGCTCGGTTTAGGGTACAGGTTAGGATTAGGGTACGCGTTAGGGTTAGGGTAGGGGTTAGGGTTAGTGTACGCGTTCGGGTGAGGGTAGTTATTAAACCTATCCCACTCTCTAGATACCCCTTAGCACGTACAGGAATATTATTGGGGGTCCAGCCATGGAGAAGAGTTTAGACACTAGGAGAAGATAAGGAACACACCCATTATCAAGAAATCACATTAGGATTCTCTTTTTAACCTGTTCCTTAAAACACTAGTGCTTAGGAAATCTATTGGAGGCAGAAGCAGTCAAGGGTAGCTTAGGGTTAGGGTTAGGGTTAGGGTGAGGGTTAGGGTATGTCTTAGGGTACGGGTTCGGGGAGGGGTTCGGGTAGGGCGTAGGGTATGGGTTAGTGTTAGGGTTAGGGCTAGTGTTAGGGTTAGGGCTCGGTTTAGGGTACAGGTTAGGATTAGGGTACGCGTTAGGGTTAGGGTAGGTGTTAGGGTTAGTGTACGCGTTAGGGTGAGGGTAGTTATTAAACCTATCCCACTCTCTAGATACCCCTTAGCACGTACAGGAATATTATTGGGGGTCCAGCCATGGAGAAGAGTTTAGACACTAAGAGAAGATAAGGAACACACCCATTATCAAGAAAACACATTAGGATTCTCTTTTTAACCTGTTCCTTAAAACACTAGTGCTTAGGAAATCTATTGGAGGCAGAAGCAGTCAAGGGTAGCTTAGGGTTAGGGTTAGTGTTAGGGTGAGGGTTAGGGTACGGCTTAGGGTACGGGTTCGGGGAGGGGTTCGGGTAGGGCGTAGGGTATGGGTTAGGGTTAGGGTTAGGGTTAGTGTTAGGGTTAGGGCTCGGTTTAGGGTACGGGTTAGGATTAGGGTACGCGTTAATGTTAGGGTAGTTGTTAGGGTTAGGGTACGCGATAGGGTGAGGTTAGTTATTAAACCTATCCCACTCTCTAGATACCCCTTAGTACGTAAAGGAATATTATTTGGGGGTCCAGCCATGGAGAAGAGTTTAGACAATAGGAGAAGATAAGGAACACACCCATTATCAAGAAATCACATTAGGATTCTCTTTTTAACCTGTTCCTTAAAACACTAGTGCTTAGGAAATCTATTGGAGGCAGAAGCAGTCAAGGGTAGCTTAGGGTTAGGGTTAGGGTTAGGGTGAGGGTTAGGGTATGGCTTAGGGTACGGGTTCGGGGAGGGGTTCGGGGAGGGCGTAGGGTATGGGTTAGGGTTAGGGTTAGGGTTAGTGTTAGGGTTAGGGCTCGGTTTAGGGTACGGGTTAGGATTAGGGTACGCGTTAGGGTTAGGGTAGGGGTTAGGGTTAGGGTACGCATTAGGGTGGGGTTAGTTATTAAACCTATCACACTCTCTAGATACCCCTTAGCACGTAAAGGACTATTATTTGGGGGTCCAGCCATGGAGAAGAGTTTAGACACGAGGAGAAAATAAGGAACACACCCATTATCAAGAAATCACAATGTGATTCTCTTTTTAAACTGTTCCTTAAAACACTAGTGCTTAGGAAATCTATTGGAGGCAGAAGCCGTCAAGGGTAGCTTAGGGTTAGGGTTAGGGTTAGGGTGAGGGTTAGGGTACGGTTTAGGGTACGGGTTCAGGGAGGGGTTCGGGTAGGGCGTAGGGTATGGGTTAGGGTTAGGGTTAGGGCTAGTGTTAGGGTTAGGGCTCGGTTTAGGGTACGGGTTAGGATTAGGGTACACGTTAGGGTTCGGGTAGGGGTTAGGGTTAGGGTACGCGTTAGGGTGAGGGTAGTTATTAAACCTATCCCACTCTCTAGATACCCCTTAGCACGTAAAGGACTATTATTTGGGGGTCCAGCCATGGAGAAGAGTTTAGACACGAGGAGAAGATAAGGAACACACCCATTATCAAGAAATCACATTAGGATTCTCTTTTTAACCTGTTCCTTAAAACACTAGTGCTTAGGAAATCTATTGGAGGCAGAAGCCGTCAAGGGTAGCTTAGGGTTAGGGTTAGGGTTAGGGTGAGGGTTAGGGTACGGTTTAGGGTACGGGTTCAGGGAGGAGTTCGGGTAGGGCGTAGGGTATGGGTTAGGGTTAGGGTTAGAGTTAGTGTTAGGGTTAGGGCTCGGTTTAGGGTACGGGTTAGGATTAGGGTACGCGCTAGGGTTAGGGTAGGGGTTAGGGTTAGGGTATGCGTTAGGGTCAGGGTAGTTATTAAACCTATCACACTCTCTAGATACCCCTTAGCACATAAAGGAATATTATTTGGGGGTCCAGCCATGGAGAAGAGTTTAGACACGAGGAGAAGACAAGGAACACACCCATTATCAAGAAATCACATTAGGATTCTCTTTTTAACATGTTCCTTAAAACACTAGTGCTTAGGAAATCTATTGGAGGCAGAAGCAGTCAAGGGTAGCTTAGGGTTAGGGTTAGGGTTAGGGTGAGGGTTAGGGTACGGCTTAGGGTACGGGTTCGGGGAGGTGTTCGGGTAGAGCGTAGGGTATGGGTTAGGGTTAGGGTTAGGGCTAGTGTTAGGGTTAGGGCTCGGTTTAGGGTACGGGTTAGGATTAGGGTATGCGTTAGGGTTAGGGTAGGGGTTAGGGTTAGTGTACGCGTTAGGGTGAGGGTAGTTATTAAACCTATCCCACTCTCTAGATACCCCTTAGCACGTACAGGAATATTATTGGGGGTCCAGCCATGGAGAAGAGTTTAGACACTAGGAGAACATAAGGAACACACCCATTATCACGAAATCACATTAGGATTCTCTTTTTAACCTGTTCCTTAAAACACTAGTGCTTAGGAAATCTATTGGAGGCAGAAGCAGTCAAGGGTAGCTTAGGGTTAGGGTTAGGGTTAGGGTGAGGGTTAGGGTACGGGTTAGGATTAGGGTAAGCGTTAGTGTTAGGGTAGGGGTTAGGGTTAGGGTACGCTTTAGGGTGAGGGTAGTTATTAAACCTATCCCACTCTCTAGATACACCTTAGCACGTAAAGGAATATTATTTGGGGGTCCAGCCATGGAGAAGGGTTTAGACACTAGGAGAAGATAAGGAACACACCCATTATCAAGAAATCACAATATGATTCTCTTTTTAAACGGTTCCTTAAAACACTAGTGGTTAGGAAACCTATTGGAGGCAGAAGCAGTCAAGGGTAGCTTAGGGTTAGGTTTAGGGTTAGGGTGAGGTTTAGGGTACGGCTTAGGGTACGGTTTCGGGGAGGGGTTCGGGTAGGGCGTAGGGTATGGTTTAGGGTTAGAGTTAGGGTTAGTGTTAGGGTTAGGGCTCGGTTTAGGGTACGGGTTAGGAGTAGGGTACTCGTTAGGGTTAGCGTAGCGGTTAGGGTTAGGCTACGCGTTAGGGTGAGGGTAGTTATTAAACCTATCACATTCTCTAGATACCCCTTAGCACGTAAAGGAATATTATTTGGGGGTCCAGCCATGGAGAAGAGTTTAGACACTAGGAGAAGATAAGGAACACACCCATTATCACGAAATCACATTAGGATTCTCTTTTTAACCTGTTCCTTAAAACACTAGTGCTTAGGAAATCTATTGGAGGCAGAAGCAGTCAAGGGTAGCTTAGGGTTAGGGTGAGGGTTAGGGTACGGCTTAGGGTACGGGTTCAGGGAGGGGTTCGGGTAGGGCGTAGGGTATGGGTTAGGGTTAGGGTTAGGGCTAGTGTTAGGGTTAGGGCTCGGTTTAGGGTACGGGTTAGGATTAGGGTACGCGTTAGGGTTAGGGTAGGGGTTAGGGTTAGGGTACGCGTTAGGGTGAGGGTAGTTATTAAACCTATCCCACTCTCTAGATACCCCTTAGCACGTAAAGGAATATTATTTGGGGGTCCAGCCATGGAGAAGAGTTTAGACACGAGGAGAAGATAAGGAACACACCCATTATCAAGAAATCACATTAGGATTCTCTTTTTAACCTGTTCCTTAAAACACTAGTGCTTAGGAAATCTATTGGAGGCAGAAGCCGTCAAGGGTAGCTTCGGGTTAGGGTTAGGGTTAGGGTGAGGTTTAGGGTACGGTTTAGGGTACGGGTTCAGGGAGGGGTTCGGGTAGGGCGTAGAGTATGGGTTAGGGTTAGGGTTAGGGCTCGGTTTAGGGTACAGGTTAGGATTAGGGTACGCGTTAGGGTTAGGGTAGGGGTTAGGGTTAGTGTACGCGTTCGGGTGAGGGTAGTTATTAAACCTATCCCACTCTCTAGATACCCCTTAGCACGTACAGGAATATTATTGGGGGTCCAGCCATGGAGAAGAGTTTAGACACTAGGAGAAGATAAGGAACACTCCCATTATCACGAAATCACATTAGGATTCTCTTTTCAACCTGTTCCTTAAAACACTAGTGCTTAGGAAATCTATTGGAGGCAGAAGCAGTCAAGGGTAGCTTAGGGTTAGGGTTAGGGTTAGGGTGAGGGTTAGGGTATGGCTTAGGGTACGGGTTCGGGGAGGGGTTCGGGTAGGGCGTAGGGTATGTGTTAGGGTTAGGGTTAGGGTTAGTGTTAGGGTTAGGGCTCGGTTTAGGGTACGGGTTAGGATTAGGGTACGTGTTAGGGTTAGGGTAGGGGTTAGGGTTAGGGTACGTGTTAGGGTGGGGGTAGTTATTAAACCTATCACACTCTCTAGATACCCCTTAGTACGTAAAGGAATATTATTTGGGGGTCCAGCCATGGAGAAGAGTTTAGACACTAGGAGAAAATAAGGAACACACCCATTATCACGAAATCACATTAGGATTCTCTTTTTAACCTGTTCCTTAAAACACTAGTGCTTAGGAAATCTATTGGAGGCAGAAGCCGTCAAGGGTAGCTTAGGGTTAGGGTTAGGGTTAGGGTGAGGGTTAGGGTTCGGCTTAGGGTACGGGTTCGGGGAGGGGTTCGGGTAGGGCGTAGGGTATGGGTTAGGGTTAGGGTTAGGGTTAGTGTTAGGGTTAGGGCTCGGTTTAGGGTACGGCTTAGGATTCGGGTACGCGTTAGTGTTAGGGTAGGTGTTAGGGTTAGGGTACGCGATAGGGTGAGGTTAGTTATTAAACCTATCCCACTCTCTAGATACCCCTTAGTACGTAAAGGAATATTATTTGGGGGTCCAGCCATGGAGAAGAGTTTAGACACTAGGAGAAGATAACGAACACACCCATTATCAAGAAATCACATTAGGATTCTCTTTTTAACCTGTTCCTTAAAACACTAGTGCTTAGGAAATCTATTGGAGGCAGAAGCAGTCAAGGGTAGCTTAGGGTTAGGGTTAGGGTTAGGGTGAGGGTTAGGGTATGGCTTAGTGTACGGGTTCGGGGAGGGGTTCGGGTAGGGCGTAGGGTATGGGTTAGGGTTAGGGTTAGGGTTAGTGTTAGGGTTAGGGCTCGGTTTAGGGTACGGGTTAGGATTAGGGTACGCGTTAGTGTTAGGGTAGTGGTTAGAGTTAGGGTACGCTTTAGGGTGAGGGTATTTATTAAACCTATCCCACTCTCTAGATACCCCTTAGCACGTAAAGGAATATTATTTGGGGGTCCAGCCATGGAGAAGAGTTTAGACACTAGGAGAAGATAAGGAACACACCCATTATCAAGAAATCACCATATGATTCTCTTTTTAAACTGTTCCTTAAAACACTAGTGCTTAGGAAATCTATTGGAGGCAGAAGCAGTCAAGGGTAGCTTAGGGTTAGGGTTAGGGTTAGGGTGAGGGTTAGGGTACGGCTTAGGGTACGGGTTCGGGGAGGGGTTCGGGTAGGGCGTAGGCTATGGGTTAGGGTTAGTGTTAGGGTTAGTGTTAGGGTTAGGGCTCGGTTTAGGGTACGGGTTAGGATTAGGGTACGCGTTAGGGTTAGGGTAGGGGTTAGGGTTAGGGTATGCGATAGGGTGAGGTTAGTTATTAAACCTATCCCACTCTCTAGATAACCCTTAGCACGTAAAGGAATATTATTTGGGGGTCCAGCCATGGAGAAGAGTTTAGACACTAGGAGAAGATCAGGAACACACCCATTATCAAGAAATCACATTAGGATTCTCTTTTTAACCTGTTCCTTAAAACACTACTGCTTAGGAAATCTATTGGAGGCAGAAGCCGTCAAGGGTAGCTTAGGGTTAGGGTTAGGGTTAGGGTGAGGGTTAGGGTACGGCTTACGATACGGGTTCGGGGAGGGGTTCGGGTAGGGCGTAGGGTATGGGTTAGGGTTAGGGTTAGGGCTAGTGTTAGGGTTAGGGCTCGGTTTAGGGTACGGGTTAGGATTAGGGTATGCGTTAGGGTTAGGGTAGGGGTTAGGGTTAGGATACGCTTTAGGGTGAGGGTAGTTATTAAACCTATCCCACTCTCTAGATACCCCTTAGCACGTAAAGGAATATTATTTGGGGGTCCAGCCATGGAGAAGGGTTTAGACACTAGGAGAAGATAAGGAACACACCCATTATCAAGAAATCACAATATGATTCTCTTTTTAAACTGTTCCTTAAAACACTAGTGCTTAGGAAATCTATTGGAGGCAGAAGCAGTCAAGGGTAGCTTAGTGTTAGGGTTAGGGTTAGAGTGAGGGTTAGGGTACGGCTTAGGGTACGGGTTCGGGGAGGGTTTCGGGTAGGGCGTAGGGTATGGGTTAGGGTTAGGGTTAGGGTTAGTGTTAGGGTTAGGGCTCGGTTTAGGGTACGGGTTAGGATTAGGGTACTCGTTAGGGTTAGGGTAGCGGTTAGGGTTAGGGTACGCGTTAGGGTGAGGGTAGTTATTAAACCTATCACACTCTAGATACCCCTTCGCACGTAAAAGAATATTATTTGGGGGTCCAGCCATGGAGAAGAGTTTAGACACGAGGAGAAGATAAGGAACACACCCATTATCACGAAATCACATTAGGATTCTCTTTTTAACCTGTTCCTTAAAACACTATTGCTTAGTAAATCTATTGGAGGCAGAAGCCGTCAAGGGTAGCTTAGGGTTAGGGTTAGGGTTAGGGTGAGGGTTAGGGTACGGTTTAGGGTACGGGTTCAGGGAGGGGTTCGGGTAGGGCGTAGGGTATGGGTTAGGGTTAGGGTTAGAGTTAGTGTTAGGGTTAGAGTTAGTGTTAGGGTTAGGGCTCGGTTTAGGGTACGGGTTAGGAATAGGGTACGCACTAGGGTTAGCGTAGGGGTTAGGGTTAGGGTACGCGTTAGGGTGAGGGTAGTTATTAAACCTATCACACTCTCTAGATAACCCTTAGCACATAAAGGAATATTATTTGGGGGTCCAGCCATGGAGAAGAGTTTAGACACGAGGAGAAATAAGGAACACACCCATTATCAAGAAATCACATTAGGATTCTCTTTTTAACATGTTCCTTAAAACACTAGTGCTTAGGAAATCTCTTGGAGGCAGAAGCAGTCAAGGGTAGCTTAGGGTTAGGGTTAGGGTTAGGGTGAGGGTTAGGGTATGTCTTAGGGTACGGGTTCGGGGAGGGGTTCGGGTAGGGCGTAGGGTATGGGTTAGTGTTAGGGTTAGGGCTAGTGTTAGGGTTAGGGCTCGGTTTAGGGTACGGGTTAGGATTAGGGTACACGTTAGGGTTCGGGTAGGGGTTAGGGTTAGGGTACGCGTTAGGGTGAGGGTAGTTATTAAACCTATCCCACTCTCTAGATACCCCTTAGCACGTAAAGGAATATTATTTGGGGGTCCAGCCATGGAGAAGAGTTTAGACACGAGGAGAAGATAAGGAACACACCCATTATCAAGAAATCACATTAGGATTCTCTTTTTAACTTGTTCCTTAAAACACTAGTGCTTAGGAAATCTATTGGAGGCAGAAGCCGTCAAGGGTAGCTTAGGGTTAGGGTTAGGATTAGGGTGAGGGTTAGGGTACGGTTTAGGGTACGGGTTCAGGGAGGAGTTCGGGTAGGGCGTAGGGTATGGGTTAGGGTTAGGGTTAGAGTTAGTGTTAGGGTTAGGGCTCGGTTTAGGGTACGGGTTAGGATTAGGGTACGCGCTAGGGTTAGGGTAGGGGTTAGGGTTAGGGTATGCGTTAGGGTCAGGGTAGTTATTAAACCTATCACACTCTCTAGATACCCCTTAGCACATAAAGGAATATTATTTGGGGGTCCAGCCATGGAGAAGAGTTTAGACACGAGGAGAAGACAAGGAACACACCCATTATCAAGAAATCACATTAGGATTCTATTTTTAACATGTTCCTTAAAACACTAGTGCTTAGGAAATCTATTGGAGGCAGAAGCAGTCAAGGGCAGCTTAGGGTTAGGGTTAGGGTTAGGGTGAGGGTTAGGGTACGGCTTAGGGTACGGGTTCGGGGAGGTGTTCGGGTAGGGCGTAGGGTATGGGTTAGGGTTAGGGTTAGGGCTAGTGTTAGGGTTAGGGCTCGGTTTAGGGTACGGGTTAGGATTAGGGTATGCGTTAGGGTTAGGGTAGGGGTTAGGGTTAGTGTACGCGTTAGGGTGAGGGTAGTTATTAAACCTATCCCACTCTCTAGATACCCCTTAGCACGTACAGGTATATTATTGGGGGTTCAGCCATGGAGAAGAGTTTAGACACTAGGAGAACATAAGGAACACACCCATTATCACGAAATCACATTAGGATTCTCTTTTTAACCTGTTCCTTAAAACACTAGTGCTTAGGAAATCTATTGGAGGCAGAAGCAGTCAAGGGTAGCTTAGGGTTAGGGCTAGGGTTAGGGTGAGGGTTAGGGTACGGGTTAGGATTAGAGTACGCGTTAGTGTTAGGGTAGGGGTTAGGGTTAGGGTACGCTTTAGGGTGAGGGTAGTTATTAAACCTATCCCACTCTCTAGATACCCCTTAGCACGTAAAGGAATATTATTTGGGGGTCCAGCCATGGAGAAGGGTTTAGACACTAGGAGAAGATAAGGAACACACCCATTATCAAGAAATCACAATATGATTCTCTTTTTAAACGGTTCCTTAAAACACTAGTGGTTAGGAAACCTATTGGAGGCAGAAGCAGTCAAGGGTAGCTTAGGGTTAGGTTTAGGGTTAGGGTGAGGTTTAGGGTACGGCTTAGGGTACGGTTTCGGGGAGGGGTTCGGGTAGGGCGTAGGGTATGGTTTAGGGTTAGAGTTAGGGTTAGTGTTAGGGTTAGGGCTCGGTTTAGGCTACGGGTTAGGAGTAGGGTACTCGTTAGGGTTAGCGTAGCGGTTAGGGTTAGGCTACGCGTTAGGCTGAGGGTAGTTATTAAACCTATCACATTCTCTAGATACCCCTTAGCACGTAAAGGAATATTATTTGGGGGTCCAGCCATGGAGAAGAGTTTAGACACTAGGAGAAGATAAGGAACACACCCATTATCACGAAATCACATTAGGATTTTCTTTTTAACCTGTTCCTTAAAACACTAGTGCTTAGGAAATCTATTGGAGGCAGAAGCAGTCAAGGGTAGCTTAGGGTTAGGGTTAGGGTTAGGGTGAGGGTTAGGGTACGGCTTAGGTTACGGGTTCGGGGAGGGGTTCGGGTAGGGCGTAGGGTATGGGTTAGGGTTAGGGTTAGGGCTAGTGTTAGGGTTAGGGCTCGGTTTAGGATACGGGTTAGGATTAGGGTACGCGTTAGGGTTAGGGTAGGGGTTAGGGTTAGGGTACGCGTTAGGGTGAGGGTAGTTATTAAACCTATCCCACTCTCTAGATACCCCTTAGCACGTAAAGGAATATTATTTGGGGGTCCAGCCATGGAGAAGAGTTTAGACACGAGGAGAAGATAAGGCACACACCCATTATCAAGAAATCACATTAGGATTCTCTTTTTAACCTGTTCCTTAAAACACTAGTGCTTAGGAAATCTATTGGAGGCAGAAGCCGTCAAGGGTAGCTTAGGGTTAGGGTTAGGGTTAGGGTGAGGGTTAGGGTACGGTTTAGGGTACGGGTTCAGGGAGGGGTTCGGGTAGGGCGTAGGGTATGGATTAGGGTTAGGGTTAGAGTTAGTGTTACTGTTAGGGCTCGGTTTAGGGTACGGGTTAGGATTAGGGTACGCGCTAGGGTTAGGGTAGCGGTTAGGGTTAGGGTACGCGTTAGCGTGAGGGTAGTTATTAAACCTATCCCACTCTCTAGATACCCCTTAGCACGTATAGGAATATTATTTGGGGGTCCAGCCATGGAGAAGAGTTTAGACACGAGGAGAAGATAAGGAACACACCCATTATCAAGAAATCACATTAGGATTCTCTTTTTAACGTGTTCCTTAAAACACTAGTGCTTAGGAAATCTATTGGAGGCAGAAGCTGTCAAGGGTAGCTTAGGGTTAGGGTTAGGGTTAGGGTGAGGGTTAGGGTACGGCTTAGGGTACGGGTTCGGGTAGGTGTTCGGGTAGGGCGTAGGGTATGGGTTAGGGTTAGGGTTAGGGCTCGGTTTAGGGTACAGGTTAGGATTAGGGTACGCGTTAGTGTTAGGGTAGGGGTTAGGGTTAGTGTACGCTTTCGGGTGAGGGTAGTTATTAAACCTATCCCACTCTCTAGATACCCCTTAGCACGTACAGGAATATTATTGGGGGTCCAGCCATGGAGAAGAGTTTAGACACTAGGAGAAGATAAGGAACACTCCCATTATCACGAAATCACATTAGGATTCTCTTTTTATCCTGTTCCTTAAAACACTAGTGCTTAGGAAATCTATTGGAGACAGAAGCAGTCAAGGGTAGCTTAGGGTTAGGGTTAGGGTTAGGGTGAGGGTTGGGGTACGGCTTAGGGTACGGGTTCGGGGAGGGGTTCGGGTAGGGCGTAGGGTATGGGTTAGGGTTAGTGTTAGGGTTAGTGTTAGGGTTAGGGCTCGCTTTAGGGTACGGTTTAGGATTAGGGTACGCGTTAGGGTTAGGGCAGGGGTTAGGGTTAGGGTACGCGTTAGGGTGGGGGTAGTTATTAAACCTATCCCACTCTCTAGATACCCCTTAGCACGTACAGGAATATTATTTGGGGGTCCAGCCATGGAGAAGAGTTTAGACACGAGGAGAAGATAAGGAACACACCCATTATCAAGAAATCACATTAGGATTCTCTTTTTAACCTGTTCCTTAAAACACTAGTGCTTAGGAAATCTATTGGAGGCAGAAGCAGTCAAGGGTAGCTTAGGGTTAGGGTTAGGGTTAGGGTGAGGGTTAGGGTACGGCTTACGATACGGGTTCGGGGAGGGGTTCGGGTAGGGCGTAGGGTATGGGTTAGGGTTAGGGTTAGGGCTAGTGTTAGGGTTAGGGCTCGGTTTAGGGTACGGGTTAGGATTAGTGTACGCGTTAGGGTTAGGGTAGTGGTTAGAGTTAGGGTACGCTTTAGGGTGAGGGTAGTTATTAAACCTATCCCACTATCTAGATACCCCTTAGCACGTAAAGGAATATTATTTGGGGGTCCAGCCATGGAGAAGGGTTTAGACACTAGGAGAAGATAAGGAACACACCCATTATCAAGAAATCACAATATGATTCTCTTTTTAAACTGTTCCTTAAAACACTAGTGCTTAGGAAATCTATTGGAGGCAGAAGCAGTCAAGGGTAGCTTAGTGTTAGGGTTAGGGTTAGGGTGAGGGTTAGGGTACGGCTTAGGGTACGGGTTCGGGGAGGGTTTCGGGTAGGGCGTAGGGTATGGGTTAGGGTTAGGGTTAGGGTTAGTGTTAGGGTTAGGGCTCGGTTTAGGGTACGGGTTAGGATTAGGGTACTCGTTAGGGTTAGGGTAGCGGTTAGGGTTAGGGTACGCGTTAGGGTGAGGATAGTTATTAAACCTATCACACTCTAGATACCCCTTCGCACGTAAAAGAATATTATTTGGGGGTCCAGCCATGGAGAAGAGTTTAGACACTAGGAGAAGATAAGGAACACACCCATTATCACGAAATCACATTAGGATTCTCTTTTTAACCTGTTCCTTAAAACACTAGTGCTTAGGAAATCTATTGGAGGCAGAAGCAGTCAAGGGTAGCTTAGGGTTAGGGTTAGGGTTAGGGCTAGTGTTAGGGTTAGGGCTCGGTTTAGGGTACGGGTTAGGATTAGGGTACGCGTTAGGGTTAGGGTAGGGGTTAGGGTTAGGGTACGCGTTAGGTTGAGGGTAGTTATTAAACCTATCACACTCTCTAGATACCCCTTAGCACGTAAAGGAATATTATTTGGGGGTCCAGCCATGGAGAAGAGTTTAGACACGAGGAGAAGATAAGGAACACACCCATTATCAAGAAATCACATTAGGATTCTCTTTTTAACCTGTTCCTTAAAACACTATTGCTTAGTAAATCTATTGGAGGCAGAAGCCGTCAAGGGTAGCTTAGGGTTAGGGTTAGGGTTAGGGTGAGGGTTAGGGTACGGTTTAGGGTACGGGTTCAGGGAGGGGTTCGGGTAGGGCGTAGGGTATGGGTTAGGGTTAGGGTTAGAGTTAGTGTTAGGGTTAGAGTTAGTGTTAGGGTTAGGGCTAGTGTTAGGGTTAGGGCTCGGTTTAGGGTACGGGTTAGGATTAGGGTACGCGTTAGGGTTAGGGTAGGGGTTAGGGTTAGGGTACGCGTTAGGGTGAGGGTAGTTATTAAACCTATCCCACTCTCTAGATACCACTTAGCACGTAAAGGAATATTATTTGGGGGTCCAGCCATGGAGAAGTGTTTAGACACGAGGAGAAGATAAGGAACACACCCATTATCAAGAAATCACATTAGGATTCTATTTTTAACCTGTTCCTTAAAACACTAGTGCTTAGCAAATCTATTGGAGGCAGAAGCCGTCAAGGGTAGCTTAGGGTTAGGGTTAGGGTTAGGGTGAGGGTTAGGGTACGGCTTAGGGTACGGGTTCGGGGAGGGGTTCGTGTAGGGCGTAGGGTATGGGTTAGGGTTAGGGTTAGGGCTCGGTTTAGGGTACAGGTTTGGATTAGGGTACGCGTTAGGGTTAGGGTAGGGGTTAGGGTTAGTGTACGCGTTCGGGTGAGGGTAGTTATTAAACCTATCCCACTCTCTACATACCCCTTAGCACGTAAAGGAATATTATTTGGGGGTCCAGCCATGGAGAAGAGTTTAGACACGAGGAGAAGATAAGGAACACACCCATTATCAAGAAATCACAATGTGATTCTCTTTTTAAACTGTTCCTTAAAACACTAGTGCTTAGGAAATCTATTGGAGGCAGAAGCAGTCAAGGGTAGCTTAGGGTTAGGGTTAGGGTTAGGGTGAGTGTTAGGGTACGGCTTAGGGTACGGGTTCGGGGAGGGGTTCGGGTAGGGCGTAGGGTATGGGTTAGGGTTAGGGTTAGGGCTAGTGTTAGGGTTAGGGCTCGGTTTAGGGTACGGGTTAGGATTAGGGTATGCGTTAGGGTTAGGGTAGGGGTTAGGGTTAGGATACGCGTTAGGGTGAGGGAAGTTATTAAACCTATCCCACTCTCTAGATACCCCTTAGCACGTAAAGGAATATTATTTGGGGGTCCAGCCATGAAGAAGAGTTTAGACACAAGAAGATAAGGAACACACCCATTATGAAGAAATCACATTAGGATTCTCTTTTTAACCTGTTCCTTAAATCACTAGTGCTTAGGAAATCTATTGGAGGCAGAAGCCGTCAAGGGTAGCTTAGGGTTAGGGTTAGGGTTAGGGTGAGGGTTAGGGTACGGCTTAGGGTACGGGTTCGGGGAGGGGTTCGTGTAGGGCGTAGGGTATGGGTTAGAGTTAGGGTTAGGGTTAGTGTTAGGGTTAGGGCTCGGTTTAGGGTACGGGTTAGGATTAGGGTACGCTTTTATGTTAGGGTAGGGGTTAGGATTAGGGTACGCTTTAGGGTGAGGGTAGTTATTAAACCTATCCCACTCTCTAGATACCCCTTAGCACGTAAAGGAATATTATTTGGGGGTCCAGGCATGGAGAAGGGTTTAGACACTAGGAGAAGATAAGGAACACACCCATTATCAAGAAATCACAATATGATTCTCTTTTTAAACGGTTCCTTAAAACACTAGTGGTTAGGAAACCTATTGGAGGCAGAAGCAGTCAAGGGTAGCTTAGGGTTAGGGTTAGGGTTAGGGTGAGGTTTAGGGTACGGCTTAGGGTACGGTTTCGGGGAGGGGTTCGCGTAGGGCGTAGGGTATGGTTTAGGGTTAGAGTTAGGGTTAGTGTTAGGGTTAGGGCTCGGTTTAGGGTACGGGTTAGGAGTAGGGTACTCGTTAGGGTTAGCGAAGCGGTTAGGGTTAGGCTACGCGTTAGGGTGAGGGTAGTTATTAAACCTATCACATTCTCTAGATACACCTTAGCACGTAAAGGAATATTATTTGGGGGTCCAGCCATGGAGAAGAGTTTAGACACTAGGAGAAGATAAGGAACACACCCATTATCACGAAATCACATTAGGATTCTCTTTTTAACCTGTTCCTTAAAACACTAGTGCTTAGGAAATCTATTGGAGGCAGAAGCAGTCAAGGGTAGCTTAGGGTTAGGGTTAGGGTTAGGGTGAGGGTTAGGGTACGGCTTAGGGTACGGGTTCGGGGAGGGGTTCGGGTAGGGCGTAGAGTATGGGTTAGGGTTAGGGTTAGGGCTCGGTTTAGGGTACAGGTTAGGATTAGGGTACGCGTTAGGGTTAGGGTAGGGGTTAGGGTTAGTGTACGCTTTCGGGTGAGGGTAGTTATTAAACCTATCACACTCTCTAGATACCCCTTAGCACGTACAGGAATATTATTGGGGGTCCAGCCATGGAGAAGAGTTTAGACACTAGGAGAAGATAAGGAACACTCCCATTATCACAAAATCACATTAGGATTCTCTTTTTAACCTGTTCCTTAAAACACTAGTGCTTAGGAAATCTATTGGAGGCAGAAGCCGTCAAGGGTAGCTTAGGGTTAGGGTTAGGGTTAGGGTGAGGGTTAGGGTACGGCTTAGGGTACGGGTTCGGGGAGGGGTTCGGGTAGGGCGTAGGCTATGGGTTAGGGTTAGGGTTAGGGTTAGTGTTAGGGTTAGGGCTCGGTTTAGGGTACGGGTTAGGATTAGGGTACGCGTTAGTGTTAGAGTAGGTGTTAGGGTTAGGGTACGCGATAGGGTGAGGTTAGTTATTAAACCTATCCCACTCTCTAGATACCCCTTAGTACGTAAAGGAATATTATTTGGGGGTCCAGCCATGGAGAAGAGTTTAGACACTAGGAGAAGATAAGGAACACACCCATTATCAAGAAATCACATTAGGATTCTCTTTTTAACCTGTTCCTTAAAACACTAGTGCTTAGGAAATCTATTGGAGGCAGAAGCAGTCAAGGGTAGCTTAGGGTTAGGGTTAGGGTTAGGGTGAGGGTTGGGGTACGGCTTAGGGTACGGGTTCGGGGAGGGGTTCGGGTAGGGCGTAGGGTATGAGTTAGGGTTAGGGTTAGGGCTAGTGTTAGGGTTAGGGCTCGGTTTAGGGTACGGGTTAGGATTAGGGTACGCGTTAGGGTTAGGGTAGGGGTTAGGGTTAGGGTACGCGTTAGGGTGAGGGTAGTTATTAAACCTATCCCACTCTCTAGATACCCCTTAGCACGTAAAGGAATATTATTTGGGGGTCCAGCCATGGAGAAGAGTTTAGACACGAGGAGAAGATAAGGAACACACCCATAATCAAGAAATCACATTAGGATTCTCTTTTTAACCTGTTCCTTAAAACACCAGTGCTTAGGAAATCTATTGGAGGCAGAAGCCGTCAAGGGTAGCTTAGGGTTAGGGTTAGGGTTAGGGTGAGGGTTAGGGTACGGTTTAGGGTACGGTTTCAGGGAGGGGTTCGGGTAGGGCGTAGGGTATGGGTTAGGGTTAGGGTTAGAGTTAGTGTTAGGGTTAGAGTTAGTGTTAGGGTTAGGGCTCGGTTTAGGGTACGGGTTAGGATTAGGGTACGCGCTAGGGTTAGGGTAGCGGTTAGGGTTAGGGTACGCGTTAGGGTGAGGGTAGTTATTAAACCTATCACACTCTCTAGATACCCCTTAGCACATAAAGGAATATTATTTGGGTGTCCAGCCATGGAGAAGAGTTTAGACACGAGGAGAACACAAGGAACACACCCATTATCAAGAAATCACATTAGGATTCTCTTTTTAACATGTTCCTTAAAACAGTAGTGCTTAGGAAATCTATTGGAGGCAGAAGCCGTCAAGGGTAGCTTAGGGTTAGGGTTAGGGTTAGGGTGAGGGTTAGGGTACGGCTTAGGGTACGGGTTCGTGGAGGTGTTCGGGTAGGGCGTAGGGTATGGGTTAGGTTTAGGGTTAGGGCTAGGGTTAGGGTTAGGGCTCGGTTTAGGGTACGGGTTAGGATTAGGGTACGCGTTAGGGTTAGGGTAGGGGTTAGGGTTAGGGTACGCGTTAGGGTGAGGGTAGTTATTAAACCTATCCCATTCTCTAGATACCCCTTAGCACGTAAAGGAATATTATTTGGGGGTCCAGCCATGGAGAAGAGTTTAGACACGAGGAGAAGATAAGGAACACACCCATTATCAAGAAATCACATTAGGATTCTCTTTTTAACCTGTTCCTTAAAACACTTGTGCTTAGGAAATCTATTGGAGGCAGAAGCAGTCAAGGGTAGCTTAGGGATAGGGTTAGGGTTAGGGTACGGCTTAGGGTACGGGTTCGGGGAGGGGTTCGGGTAGGGCGTAGGCTATGCGTTAGGGTTAGGGTTAGTGTTAGGGTTAGGGCTCGGTTTAGAGTACGGGTTAGGATTAGGGTACTCGTTAGGGTTAGGGTAGCGGTTAGGGTTAGGTTATGCGATAGGGTGAGGTTAGTTATTAAACCTATCCCACTCTCTAGATACCCCTTAGCACGTAAAGGAATATTATTTGGGGGTCCAGCCAGGGAGAAGATATTAGACACGAGGAGAAGATAAGGAACACACCCATTATCAAGAAATCACATTAGGATTCTCTTTTTAACATGTTCCTTAAAACACTAGTGCTTAGGAAATCTATTGGAGGCAGAAGCCGTCAAGGGTAGCTTAGGGTTAGGGTTAGGGTTAGGGTGAGGGTTAGGGTACGGCTTACGATACGGTTTCGGGGAGGGGTTCGGGTAGGGCGTAGGGTATGGGTTAGGGTTAGGGTTAGGGCTAGTGTTAAGGTTAGGGCTCGGTTTAGGATACGGGTTAGGATTAGGGTATGCGTTAGGGTTAGGGTAGGGGTTAGGGTTAGGGTACGCGTTAGGGTGAGGGTAGTTATTAAACCTATCCCACTCTCTAGATACCCCTTAGCACGTAAAGGAATATTATTTGGGGGTCCAGCCATGGAGAAGAGTTTAGACACGAGGAGAAGATAAGGAACACACCCATTATCAAGAAATCACATTAGGATTCTCTTTTTAACCTGTTCCTTAAAACACTTGTGCTTAGGAAATCTATTGGAGGCAGAAGCAGTCAAGGGTAGCTTAGGGATAGGGTTAGGGTTAGGGTACGGCTTAGGGTACGGGTTCGGGGAGGGGTTCGGGTAGGGCGTAGGGTATGGGTTAGAGTTAGGGTTAGGGTTAGTGTTAGGGTTAGGGCTCAGTTTAGGGTACGGGTTAGGATTAGGGTACGCGTTAGTGTTAGGGTAGGGTTTAGGGTTAGGGTACGCTTTAGGGTGAGGGTAGTTATTAAACCTATCACACTCTCTAGATACACCTTAGCACGTAAAGGAATATTATTTGGGGGTCCAGCCATGGAGAAGAGTTTAGACACTAGGAGAAGATAAGGAACACACCCATTATCACGAAATCACATTAGGATTCTCTTTTTAACCTGTTCCTTAAAACACTAGTGCTTAGGAAATCTATTGGAGGCAGAAGCAGTCAAGGGTAGCTTAGGGTTAGGGTTAGGGTTAGGGTGAGGGTTAGGGTACGGCTTAGGGTACGGGTTCGGGGAGGGGTTCGGGTAGGGCGTGGGGTATGGGTTAGGGTTAGGGTTAGGGCTCGGTTTAGGGTACAGGTTCGGATTAGGGTACGCGTTAGGGTTAGGGTAGGGGTTAGGGTTAGTGTACGCGTTCGGGTGAGGGTAGTTATTAAACCTATCCCACTCTCTAGATACCCCTTAGCACGTACAGGAATATTATTGGGGGTCCAGCCATGGAGAAGAGTTTAGACACTAGGAGAAGATAAGGAACACTCCCATTATCACAAAATCACATTAGGATTCTCTTTTTAACCTGTTCCTTAAAACACTAGTGCTTAGGAAATCTATTGGAGGCAGAAGCCGTCAAGGGTAGCTTAGGGTTAGGGTTAGGGTTAGGGTGAGGGTTAGGGTACGGCTTAGGGTACGGGTTCGGGGAGGGGTTCGGATAGGGCGTAGGCTATGGGTTAGGGTTAGGGTTAGGGTTAGTGTTAGGGTTAGGGCTCGGTTTAGGGTACGGGTTAGGATTAGGGTACGCGTTAGTGTTAGGGTAGGTGTTAGGGTTAGGGTACGCGATAGGGTGAGGTTAGTTATTAAACCTATCCCACTCTCTAGATACCCCTTAGTACGTAAAGGAATATTATTTGGGGGTCCAGCCATGGAGAAGAGTTTAGACACTAGGAGAAGATAAGGAACACACCCATTATCAAGAAATCACATTAGGATTCTCTTTTTAACCTGTTCCTTAAAACACTAGTGCTTAGGAAATCTATTGGAGGCAGAAGCAGTCAAGGGTAGCTTAGGGTTAGGGTTAGGGTTAGGGTGAGGGTTGGGGTACGGCTTAGGGTACGGGTTCGGGGAGGGGTTCGGGTAGGGCGTAGGGTATGAGTTAGGGTTAGGGTTAGGGCTAGTGTTAGGGTTAGGGCTCGGTTTAGGGTACGGGTTAGGATTAGGGTACGCGTTAGGGTTAGGGTAGGGGTTAGGGTTAGGGTACGCGTTAGGGTGAGGGTAGTTATTAAACCTATCCCACTCTCTAGATACCCCTTAGCACGTAAAGGAATATTATTTGGGGGTCCAGCCATGGAGAAGAGTTTAGACACGAGGAGAAGATAAGGAACACACCCATTATCAAGAAATCACATTAGGATTCTCTTTTTAACCTGTTCCTTAAAACACTAGTGCTTAGGAAATCTATTGGAGGCAGAAGCCGTCAAGGGTAGCTTAGGGTTAGGGTTAGGGTTAGGGTGAGGGTTAGGGTACGGTTTAGGGTACGGTTTCAGGGAGGGGTTCGGGTAGGGCGTAGGGTATGGGTTAGGGTTAGGGTTAGAGTTAGTGTTAGGGTTAGAGTTAGTGTTAGGGTTAGGGCTCGGTTTAGGGTACGGGTTAGGATTAGGGTACGCGCTAGGGTTAGGGTAGCGGTTAGGGTTAGGGTACGCGTTAGGGTGAGGGTAGTTATTAAACCTATCCCACTCTCTAGATACCCCTTAGCACGTATAGGAATATTATTTGGGGGTCCAGCCATGGAGAAGAGTTCAGACACTAGGAGAAGTTAAGGAACACACCCATTATCACGGAATCACATTAGGATTCTCTTTTTAACCTGTTCCTTAAAACACTAGTGCTTAGGAAATCTATTGGAGCCAGAAGCAGTCAAGGGTAGCTTAGGGTTAGGATTAGGGTTAGGGTTAGGGCTAGGGTATGGCTTAGGGTACGGGTTCGGGGAGGGGTTCGGGTAGGGCGTAGGGTATGGGTTAGGGTTAGGGTTAGGGTTAGTGTTATGGTTAGGGCTCGGTTTAGGGTACGGGTTAGGATTAGGGAACGCGTTAGGGTTAGGGTAGGGGTTAGGGTTAGGGTACGTGTTAGGGTGAGGGTAGTTATTAAACCTATCACACTCTCTAGATACCCCTTAGCACATAAAGGAATATTATTTGGGGGTCCAGCCATGGAGAAGAGTTTAGACACGAGGAGAAGATAAGGAACACACCCATTATCAAGAAATCACATTAGGATTCTCTTTTTAACCTGTTCCTTAAAACACTAGTGCTTAGGAAATCTATTGGAGGCAGAAGCAGTGAAGGGTAGCTTAGGGTTAGGGTTAGGGTTAGGGTGTGGGTTAGAGTATGGCTTAGGGTAGGGGTTCGGGGAGGGGTTCGGGTAGGGCGTAGGGTATGGGTTAGGGTTAGGGTTAGGGTTAGTGTTAGGTTTAGGGCTCGGTTTAGGGTACGGGTTAGGATTAGGGTACGCGTTAGGGTTAGGGTAGGGGTTAGGGTTAGGGTACGCGTTAGGGTGGGGGTAGTTATTAAACCTATCACACTCTCTAGATACCCCTTAGCACGTAAAGGAATATTATTTGGGGGTCCAGCCATGGAGAAGAGTTTAGACACTAGGAGAAGATAAGGAACACACCCATTATCACGAAATCACATTAGGATTCTCTTTTTAAACTGTTCCTTAAAACACTAGTGCTTAGGAAATCTATTGGAGGCAGAAGCCGTCAAGGGTAGCTTAGGGTTAGGGTTAGGGTTAGGGTGAGGGTTAGGGTACGGCTTAGGGTACGGGTTCGGGGAGGGGTTCGGGTAGGGCGTAGGGTATGGGTTAAGGTTAGGGTTAGGGTTAGTGTTAGGGTTAGGGCTCAGTTTAGGGTACGGGTTAGGATTAGGGTACGCGTTAGGGTTAGGGTAGGGGTTAGGGTTAGGGTACGCTTTAGGGTGAGGGTAGTTATTAAACCTATCCCACTCTCTAGATACCCCTTAGCACGTAAAGGAATATTATTTGGGTGTCCAGCCATGGAGAAGGGTTTAGACACTAGGAGAAGATAAGGAACACACCCATTATCAAGAAATCACAATATGATTCTCTTTTTAAACTGTTCCTTAAAACACTAGTGGTTAGGAAATCTATTGGAGGCAGAAGCAGTCAAGGGTACCTTAGGGTTAGGCTTAGGGTTAGGGTGAGGGTTAGGGTACGGCTTAGGGTACGGGTTCGGAGACGGTTTCGGGTAGGGCCTAGGGTATGGGTTAGGGTTAGGGTTAGGGTTGGTGTTAGGGTTAGGGCTCGGTTTAGGGTACGGGTTAGGATTAGGGTACTCGTTAGGGTTAGGGTAGCGGTTAGGGTTAGGGTACGCGTTAGGGTGAGGGTAGTTATTAAACCTATCACACTCTCTAGATACCCCTTAGCACGTAAAGGAATATTATTTGGGGGTCCAGCCATGGAGAAGAGTTTAGACACGAGGAGAAGATAAGGAACACACCCATTATCAAGAAATCACATTAGAATTCTCTTTTTAACCTGTTCCTTAAAACACTAGTGCTTGGGAAATCTATTGGAGGCAGAAGCCGTCAAGGGTAGCTTAGGGTTAGGGTTAGGGTTAGGGTGAGGGTTAGGGTACGGTTTAGGTTACGGGTTCAGGGAGGGGTTCGGGTAGGGCGTAGGGTATGGGTTAGGGTTAGGGTTAGAGTTAGTGTTAGGGTTAGGGCTCGGTTTAGGGTACGGGTTAGGATTAGGGTACGCGCTAGGGTTAGGGTAGGGGTTAGGGTTAGGGTACGCGTTAGGGTGAGGGTAGTTATTAAACCTATCACACTCTCTAGATACCCCTTAGCACATAAAGGAATATTATTTGGGTGTCCAGCCATGGAGAAGAGTTTAGACACGAGGAGAACACAAGGAACACACCCATTATCAAGAAATCACATTAGGATTCTCTTTTTAACATGTTCCTTAAAACAGTAGTGCTTAGGAAATCTATTGGAGGCAGAAGCCGTCAAGGGTAGCTTAGGGTTAGGGTTAGGGTTAGGGTGAGGGTTAGGGTACGGCTTAGGGTACGGGTTCGTGGAGGTGTTCGGGTAGGGCGTAGGGTATGGGTTAGGGTTAGGGTTAGGGCTAGGGTTAGGGTTAGGGCTCGGTTTAGGGTACGGGTTAGGATTAGGGTACGCGTTAGGGTTAGGGTAGGGGTTAGGGTTAGGGTACGCGTTAGGGTGAGGGTAGTTATTAAACCTATCCCATTCTCTAGATACCCCTTAGCACGTAAAGGAATATTATTTGGGGGTCCAGCCATGGAGAAGAGTTTAGACACGAGGAGAAGATAAGGAACACACCCATTATCAAGAAATCACATTAGGATTCTCTTTTTAACCTGTTCCTTAAAACACTTGTGCTTAGGAAATCTATTGGAGGCAGAAGCAGTCAAGGGTAGCTTAGGGATAGGGTTAGGGTTAGGGTACGGCTTAGGGTACGGGTTCGGGGAGGGGTTCGGGTAGGGCGTAGGCTATGCGTTAGGGTTAGGGTTAGTGTTAGGGTTAGGGCTCGGTTTAGGGTACGGGTTAGGATTAGGGTACTCGTTAGGGTTAGGGTAGCGGTTAGGGTTAGGGTATGCGATAGGGTGAGGTTAGTTATTAAACCTATCCCACTCTCTAGATACCCCTTAGCACGTAAAGGAATATTATTTGGGGGTCCAGCCAGGGAGAAGACATTAGACACGAGGAGAAGATAAGGAACACACCCATTATCAAGAAATCACATTAGGATTCTCTTTTTAACATGTTCCTTAAAACACTAGTGCTTAGGAAATCTATTGGAGGCAGAAGCCGTCAAGGGTAGCTTAGGGTTAGGGTGAGGGTTAGGGTACGGCTTACGATACGGGTTCGGGGAGGGGTTCGGGTAGGGCGTAGAGTATGGGTTAGGGTTAGGGTTAGGGCTAGTGTTAAGGTTAGGGCTCGGTTTAGGGTACGGGTTAGGATTAGGGTACGCGTTAGTGTTAGGGTAGGTGTTAGGGTTAGGGTACGCGATAGGGTGAGGTTAGTTATTAAACCTATCCCACTCTCTAGATACCCCTTAGTACGTAAAGGAATATTATTTGGGGGTCCAGCCATGGAGAAGAGTTTAGACACTAGGAGAAGATAAGGAACACACCCATTATCAAGAAATCACATTAGGATTCTCTTTTTAACCTGTTCCTTAAAACACTAGTGCTTAGGAAATCTATTGGAGGCAGAAGCAGTCAAGGGTAGCTTAGGGTTAGGGTTAGGGTTAGGGTGAGGGTTGGGGTACGGCTTAGGGTACGGGTTCGGGGAGGGGTTCGGGTAGGGCGTAGGGTATGAGTTAGGGTTAGGGTTAGGGCTAGTGTTAGGGTTAGGGCTCGGTTTAGGGTACGGGTTAGGATTAGGGTACGCGTTAGGGTTAGGGTAGGGGTTAGGGTTAGGGTACGCGTTAGGGTGAGGGTAGTTATTAAACCTATCCCACTCTCTAGATACCCCTTAGCACGTAAAGGAATATTATTTGGGGGTCCAGCCATGGAGAAGAGTTTAGACACGAGGAGAAGATAAGGAACACACCCATTATCAAGAAATCACATTAGGATTCTCTTTTTAACCTGTTCCTTAAAACACTAGTGCTTAGGAAATCTATTGGAGGCAGAAGCCGTCAAGGGTAGCTTAGGGTTAGGGTTAGGGTTAGGGTGAGGGTTAGGGTACGGTTTAGGGTACGGTTTCAGGGAGGGGTTCGGGTAGGGCGTAGGGTATGGGTTAGGGTTAGGGTTAGAGTTAGTGTTAGGGTTAGAGTTAGTGTTAGGGTTAGGGCTCGGTTTAGGGTACGGGTTAGGATTAGGGTACGCGCTAGGGTTAGGGTAGCGGTTAGGGTTAGGGTACGCGTTAGGGTGAGGGTAGTTATTAAACCTATCCCACTCTCTAGATACCCCTTAGCACGTATAGGAATATTATTTGGGGGTCCAGCCATGGAGAAGAGTTCAGACACTAGGAGAAGTTAAGGAACACACCCATTATCACGGAATCACATTAGGATTCTCTTTTTAACCTGTTCCTTAAAACACTAGTGCTTAGGAAATCTATTGGAGCCAGAAGCAGTCAAGGGTAGCTTAGGGTTAGGGTTAGGGTTAGGGTTAGGGCTAGGGTATGGCTTAGGGTACGGGTTCGGGGAGGGGTTCGGGTAGGGCGTAGGGTATGGGTTAGGGTTAGGGTTAGGGTTAGTGTTATGGTTAGGGCTCGGTTTAGGGTACGGGTTAGGATTAGGGAACGCGTTAGGGTTAGGGTAGGGGTTAGGGTTAGGGTACGTGTTAGGGTGAGGGTAGTTATTAAACCTATCACACTCTCTAGATACCCCTTAGCACATAAAGGAATATTATTTGGGGGTCCAGCCATGGAGAAGAGTTTAGACACGAGGAGAAGATAAGGAACACACCCATTATCAAGAAATCACATTAGGATTCTCTTTTTAACCTGTTCCTTAAAACACTAGTGCTTAGGAAATCTATTGGAGGCAGAAGCAGTGAAGGGTAGCTTAGGGTTAGGGTTAGGGTTAGGGTGTGGGTTAGAGTATGGCTTAGGGTAGGGGTTCGGGGAGGGGTTCGGGTAGGGCGTAGGGTATGGGTTAGGGTTAGGGTTAGGGTTAGTGTTAGGTTTAGGGCTCGGTTTAGGGTACGGGTTAGGATTAGGGTACGCGTTAGGGTTAGGGTAGGGGTTAGGGTTAGGGTACGCGTTAGGGTGGGGGTAGTTATTAAACCTATCACACTCTCTAGATACCCCTTAGCACGTAAAGGAATATTATTTGGGGGTCCAGCCATGGAGAAGAGTTTAGACACTAGGAGAAGATAAGGAACACACCCATTATCACGAAATCACATTAGGATTCTCTTTTTAAACTGTTCCTTAAAACACTAGTGCTTAGGAAATCTATTGGAGGCAGAAGCCGTCAAGGGTAGCTTAGGGTTAGGGTTAGGGTTAGGGTGAGGGTTAGGGTACGGCTTAGGGTACGGGTTCGGGGAGGGGTTCGGGTAGGGCGTAGGGTATGGGTTAAGGTTAGGGTTAGGGTTAGTGTTAGGTTTAGGGCTCAGTTTAGGGTACGGGTTAGGATTAGGGCACGCGTTAGGGTTAGGGTAGGGGTTAGGGTTAGGGTACGCTTTAGGGTGAGGGTAGTTATTAAACCTATCCCACTCTCTAGATACCCCTTAGCACGTAAAGGAATATTATTTGGGTGTCCAGCCATGGAGAAGGGTTTAGACACTAGGAGAAGATAAGGAACACACCCATTATCAAGAAATCACAATATGATTCTCTTTTTAAACTGTTCCTTAAAACACTAGTGGTTAGGAAATCTATTGGAGGCAGAAGCAGTCAAGGGTACCTTAGGGTTAGGCTTAGGGTTAGGGTGAGGGTTAGGGTACGGCTTAGGGTACGGGTTCGGAGACGGTTTCGGGTAGGGCCTAGGGTATGGGTTAGGGTTAGGGTTAGGGTTGGTGTTAGGGTTAGGGCTCGGTTTAGGGTACGGGTTAGGATTAGGGTACTCGTTAGGGTTAGGGTAGCGGTTAGGGTTAGGGTACGCGTTAGGGTGAGGGTAGTTATTAAACCTATCACACTCTCTAGATACCCCTTAGCACGTAAAGGAATATTATTTGGGGGTCCAGCCATGGAGAAGAGTTTAGACACGAGGAGAAGATAAGGAACACACCCATTATCAAGAAATCACATTAGAATTCTCTTTTTAACCTGTTCCTTAAAACACTAGTGCTTGGGAAATCTATTGGAGGCAGAAGCCGTCAAGGGTAGCTTAGGGTTAGGGTTAGGGTTAGGGTGAGGGTTAGGGTACGGTTTAGGTTACGGGTTCAGGGAGGGGTTCGGGTAGGGCGTAGGGTATGGGTTAGGGTTAGGGTTAGAGTTAGTGTTAGGGTTAGGGCTCGGTTTAGGGTACGGGTTAGGATTAGGGTACGCGCTAGGGTTAGGGTAGGGGTTAGGGTTAGGGTACGCGTTAGGGTGAGGGTAGTTATTAAACCTATCACACTCTCTAGATACCCCTTAGCACATAAAGGAATATTATTTGGGTGTCCAGCCATGGAGAAGAGTTTAGACACGAGGAGAACACAAGGAACACACCCATTATCAAGAAATCACATTAGGATTCTCTTTTTAACATGTTCCTTAAAACAGTAGTGCTTAGGAAATCTATTGGAGGCAGAAGCGGTCAAGGGTAGCTTAGGGTTAGGGTTAGGGTTAGGGTGAGGGTTAGGGTACGGCTTAGGGTACGGGTTCGTGGAGGTGTTCGGGTAGGGCGTAGGGTATGGGTTAGGGTTAGGGTTAGGGCTAGGGTTAGGGTTAGGGCTCGGTTTAGGGTACGGGTTAGGATTAGGGTACGCGTTAGGGTTAGGGTAGGGGTTAGGGTTAGGGTACGCGTTAGGGTGAGGGTAGTTATTAAACCTATCCCATTCTCTAGATACCCCTTAGCACGTAAAGGAATATTATTTGGGGGTCCAGCCATGGAGAAGAGTTTAGACACGAGGAGAAGATAAGGAACACACCCATTATCAAGAAATCACATTAGGATTCTCTTTTTAACCTGTTCCTTAAAACACTTGTGCTTAGGAAATCTATTGGAGGCAGAAGCAGTCAAGGGTAGCTTAGGGATAGGGTTAGGGTTAGGGTACGGCTTAGGGTACGGGTTCGGGGAGGGGTTCGGGTAGGGCGTAGGCTATGCGTTAGGGTTAGGGTTAGTGTTAGGGTTAGGGCTCGGTTTAGGGTACGGGTTAGGATTAGGGTACTCGTTAGGGTTAGGGTAGCGGTTAGGGTTAGGGTATGCGATAGGGTGAGGTTAGTTATTAAACCTATCCCACTCTCTAGATACCCCTTAGCACGTAAAGGAATATTATTTGGGGGTCCAGCCAGGGAGAAGACATTAGACACGAGGAGAAGATAAGGAACACACCCATTATCAAGAAATCACATTAGGATTCTCTTTTTAACATGTTCCTTAAAACACTAGTGCTTAGGAAATCTATTGGAGGCAGAAGCCGTCAAGGGTAGCTTAGGGTTAGGGTTAGGGTTAGGGTGAGGGTTAGGGTACGGCTTACGATACGGGTTCGGGGAGGGGTTCGGGTAGGGCGTAGAGTATGGGTTAGGGTTAGGGTTAGGGCTAGTGTTAAGGTTAGGGCTCGGTTTAGGATACGGGTTAGGATTAGGGTATGCGTTAGGGTTAGGGTAGGGGTTAGGGTTAGGGTACGCGTTAGGGTGAGGGTAGTTATTAAACCTATCCCAATCTCTAGATACCCCTTAGCACGTAAAGGAATATTATTTGGGGGTCCAGCCATGGAGAAGAGTTTAGACACGAGGAGAAGATGAGGAACACACCCATTATCAAGAAATCACATTAGGATTCTCTTTTTAACCTGTTCCTTAAAACACTAGTGCTTAGGAAATCTATTGGAGGCAGAAGCCGTCAAGGGTAGCTTAGGGTTAGGGTTAGGGTTAGGGTGAGGGTTAGGGTACGGTTTAGGGTACGGTTTCAGGGAGGGGTTCGGGTAGGGCGTAGGGTATGGGTTAGGGTTAGGGTTAGAGTTAGTGTTAGGGTTAGAGTTAGTGTTAGGGTTAGGGCTCGGTTTAGGGTACGGGTTAGGATTAGGGTACGCGCTAGGGTTAGGGTAGCGGTTAGGGTTAGGGTACGCGTTAGGGTGAGGGTAGTTATTAAACCTATCCCACTCTCTAGATACCCCTTAGCACGTAAAGGAATATTATTTGGGGGTCCAGCCATGGAGAAGAGTTCAGACACTAGGAGAAGTTAAGGAACACACCCATTATCACGGAATCACATTAGGATTCTCTTTTTAACCTTTTCCTTAAAACACTAGTGCTTAGGAAATCTATTGGAGCCAGAAGCAGTCAAGGGTAGCTTAGGGTTAGGGTTAGGGTTAGGGTTAGGGCTAGGGTATGGCTTAGGGTACGGGTTCGGGGAGGGGTTCGGGTAGGGCGTAGGGTATGGGTTAGGGTTAGGGTTAGGGTTAGTGTTATGGTTAGGGCTCGGTTTAGGGTACGGGTTAGGATTAGGGAACGCGTTAGGGTTAGGGTAGGGGTTAGGGTTAGGGTACGTGTTAGGGTGAGGGTAGTTATTAAACCTATCACACTCTCTAGATACCCCTTAGCACATAAAGGAATATTATTTGGGGGTCCAGCCATGGAGAAGAGTTTAGACACGAGGAGAAGATAAGGAACACACCCATTATCAAGAAATCACATTAGGATTCTCTTTTTAACCTGTTCCTTAAAACACTAGTGCTTAGGAAATCTATTGGAGGCAGAAGCAGTGAAGGGTAGCTTAGGGTTAGGGTTAGGGTTAGGGTGTGGGTTAGAGTATGGCTTAGGGTAGGGGTTCGGGGAGGGGTTCGGGTAGGGCGTAGGGTATGGGTTAGGGTTAGGGTTAGGGTTAGTGTTAGGTTTAGGTCTCGGTTTAGGGTACGGGTTAGGATTAGGGTACGCGTTAGGGTTAGGGTAGGGGTTAGGGTTAGGGTACGCGTTAGGGTGGGGGTAGTTATTAAACCTATCACACTCTCTAGATACCCCTTAGCACGTAAAGGAATATTATTTGGGGGTCCAGCCATGGAGAAGAGTTTAGACACTAGGAGAAGATAAGGAACACACCCATTATCACGAAATCACATTAGGATTCTCTTTTTAAACTGTTCCTTAAAACACTAGTGCTTAGGAAATCTATTGGAGGCAGAAGCCGTCAAGGGTAGCTTAGGGTTAGGGTTAGGGTTAGGGTGAGGGTTAGGGTACGGCTTAGGGTACGGGTTCGGGGAGGGGTTCGGGTAGGGCGTAGGGTATGGGTTAAGGTTAGGGTTAGGGTTAGTGTTAGGGTTAGGGCTCAGTTTAGGGTACGGGTTAGGATTAGGGTACGCGTTAGGGTTAGGGTAGGGGTTAGGGTTAGGGTACGCTTTAGGGTGAGGGTAGTTATTAAACCTATCCCACTCTCTAGATACCCCTTAGCACGTAAAGGAATATTATTTGGGTGTCCAGCCATGGAGAAGGGTTTAGACACTAGGAGAAGATAAGGAACACACCCATTATCAAGAAATCACAATATGATTCTCTTTTTAAACTGTTCCTTAAAACACTAGTGGTTAGGAAATCTATTGGAGGCAGAAGCAGTCAAGGGTACCTTAGGGTTAGGCTTAGGGTTAGGGTGAGGGTTAGGGTACGGCTTAGGGTACGGGTTCGGAGACGGTTTCGGGTAGGGCCTAGGGTATGGGTTAGGGTTAGGGTTAGGGTTGGTGTTAGGGTTAGGGCTCGGTTTAGGGTACGGGTTAGGATTAGGGTACTCGTTAGGGTTAGGGTAGCGGTTAGGGTTAGGGTACGCGTTAGGGTGAGGGTAGTTATTAAACCTATCACACTCTCTAGATACCCCTTAGCACGTAAAGGAATATTATTTGGGGGTCCAGCCATGGAGAAGAGTTTAGACACGAGGAGAAGATAAGGAACACACCCATTATCAAGAAATCACATTAGAATTCTCTTTTTAACCTGTTCCTTAAAACACTAGTGCTTGGGAAATCTATTGGAGGCAGAAGCCGTCAAGGGTAGCTTAGGGTTAGGGTTAGGGTTAGGGTGAGGGTTAGGGTACGGTTTAGGTTACGGGTTCAGGGAGGGGTTCGGGTAGGGCGTAGGGTATGGGTTAGGGTTAGGGTTAGAGTTAGTGTTAGGGTTAGGGCTCGGTTTAGGGTACGGGTTAGGATTAGGGTACGCGCTAGGGTTAGGGTAGGGGTTAGGGTTAGGGTACGCGTTAGGGTGAGGGTAGTTATTAAACCTATCACACTCTCTAGATACCCCTTAGCACATAAAGGAATATTATTTGGGTGTCCAGCCATGGAGAAGAGTTTAGACACGAGGAGAACACAAGGAACACACCCATTATCAAGAAATCACATTAGGATTCTCTTTTTAACATGTTCCTTAAAACAGTAGTGCTTAGGAAATCTATTGGAGGCAGAAGCCGTCAAGGGTAGCTTAGGGTTAGGGTTAGGGTTAGGGTGAGGGTTAGGGTACGGCTTAGGGTACGGGTTCGTGGAGGTGTTCGGGTAGGGCGTAGGGTATGGGTTAGGGTTAGGGTTAGGGCTAGGGTTAGGGTTAGGGCTCGGTTTAGGGTACGGGTTAGGATTAGGGTACGCGTTAGGGTTAGGGTAGGGGTTAGGGTTAGGGTACGCGTTAGGGTGAGGGTAGTTATTAAACCTATCCCATTCTCTAGATACCCCTTAGCACGTAAAGGAATATTATTTGGGGGTCCAGCCATGGAGAAGAGTTTAGACACGAGGAGAAGATAAGGAACACACCCATTATCAAGAAATCACATTAGGATTCTCTTTTTAACCTGTTCCTTAAAACACTTGTGCTTAGGAAATCTATTGGAGGCAGAAGCAGTCAAGGGTAGCTTAGGGATAGGGTTAGGGTTAGGGTACGGCTTAGGGTACGGGTTCGGGGAGGGGTTCGGGTAGGGCGTAGGCTATGCGTTAGGGTTAGGGTTAGTGTTAGGGTTAGGGCTCGGTTTAGGGTACGGGTTAGGATTAGGGTACTCGTTAGGGTTAGGGTAGCGGTTAGGGTTAGGGTATGCGATAGGGTGAGGTTAGTTATTAAACCTATCCCACTCTCTAGATACCCCTTAGCACGTAAAGGAATATTATTTGGGGGTCCAGCCAGGGAGAAGACATTAGACACGAGGAGAAGATAAGGAACACACCCATTATCAAGAAATCACATTAGGATTCTCTTTTTAACATGTTCCTTAAAACACTAGTGCTTAGGAAATCTATTGGAGGCAGAAGCCGTCAAGGGTAGCTTAGGGTTAGGGTTAGGGTTAGGGTGAGGGTTAGGGTACGGCTTACGATACGGGTTCGGGGAGGGGTTCGGGTAGGGCGTAGGGTATGGGTTAGGGTTAGGGTTAGGGCTAGTGTTAAGGTTAGGGCTCGGTTTAGGATACGGGTTAGGATTAGGGTATGCGTTAGGGTTAGGGTAGGGGTTAGGGTTAGGGTACGCGTTAGGGTGAGGGTAGTTATTAAACCTATCCCAATCTCTAGATACCCCTTAGCACGTAAAGGAATATTATTTGGGGGTCCAGCCATGGAGAAGAGTTTAGACACGAGGAGAAGATAAGGAACACACCCATTATCAAGAAATCACATTAGGATTCTCTTTTTAACCTGTTCCTTAAAACACTTGTGCTTAGGAAATCTATTGGAGGCAGAAGCAGTCAAGGGTAGCTTAGGGATAGGGTTAGGGTTAGGGTACAGCTTAGGGTACGGGTTCGGGGAGGGGTTCGGGTAGGGCGTAGGGTATGGGTTAGAGTTAGGGTTAGGGTTAGTGTTAGGGTTAGGGCTCAGTTTAGGGTACGGGTTAGGATTAGGGTACGCGTTAGTGTTAGGGTAGGGGTTAGGGTTAGGGTACGCTTTAGGGTGAGGGTAGTTATTAAACCTATCCCACTCTCTAGATACCCCTTAGCACATAAAGGAATATTATTTGGGGGTCCAGCCATGGAGAAGGGTTTAGACACTAGGAGAAGATAAGGAACACACCCATTATCAAGAAATCACAATATGATTCTCTTTTTAAACTGTTCCTTAAAACACTAGTGGTTAGGAAATCTATTGGAGGCAGAAGCAGTGAAGGGTAGCTTAGGGTTACGGTTAGGGTTAGGGTGAGGGTTAGGGTACGGCTTAGGGTACGGGTTCGGGGAGGGTTTCGGGTAGGGCGTAGGGTATGGGTTAGGGTTAGGGTTAGGGTTGGTGTTAGGGTTAGGGCTCGGTTTAGGGTACGGGTTAGGATTAGGGTACTCGTTAGGGTTAGGGTAGCGGTTAGGGTTAGGGTACGCGTTAGGGTGAGGGTAGTTATTAAACCTATCACACTCTCTAGATACCCCTTAGCACGTAAAGGAATATTATTTGGGGGTCCAGCCATGGAGAAGAGTTTAGACACGAGGAGAAGATAAGGAACACACCCAGTATCAAGAAATCACATTAGGATTCTCTTTTTAACCTGTTCCTTAAAACACTAGTGCTTAGGAAATCTATTGGAGGCAGAAGCCGTCAAGGGTAGCTTAGGGTTAGGGTTAGGGTTAGGGTGAGGGTTAGGGTACGGTTTAGGTTACGGGTTCAGGGAGGGGTTCGGGTAGGGCGTAGGGTATGGGTTAGGGTTAGGGTTAGAGTTAGTGTTAGGGTTAGGGCTCGGTTTAGGGTACGGGTTAGGATTAGGGTACGCGCTAGGTTTAGGGTAGGGGTTAGGGTTAGGGTACGCGTTAGGGTGAGGGTAGTTATTAAACCTATCACACTCTCTAGATACCCCATAGCACATAAAGGAATATTATTTGGGTGTCCAGCCATGGAGAAGAGTTTAGACACGAGGAGAACACAAGGAACACACCCATTATCAAGAAATCACATTAGGATTCTCTTTTTAACATGTTCCTTAAAACAGTAGTGCTTAGGAAATCTATTGGAGGCAGAAGCCTTCAAGGGTAGCTTAGGGTTAGGGTTAGGGTTAGGGTGAGGGTTAGGGTACGGCTTAGGGTACGGGTTTCGTGGAGGTGTTCGGGTAGGGCGTAGGGTATGGGTTAGGGTTAGGGTTAGGGGCTAGGGTTAGGGTTAGGGCTCGGTTTAGGGTACGGGTTAGGATTAGGGTACGCGTTAGGGTTAGGGTAGGGGTTAGGGTTAGGGTACGCGTTAGGGTGAGGGTAGTTATTAAACCTATCCCATTCTCTAGATACCCCTTAGCACGTAAAGGAATATTATTTGGGGGTCCAGCCATGGAGAAGAGTTTAGACACGAGGAGAAGATAAGGAACACACCCATTATCAAGAAATCACATTAGGATTCTCTTTTTAACCTGTTCCTTAAAACACTTGTGCTTAGGAAATCTATTGGAGGCAGAAGCAGTCAAGGGTAGCTTAGGGATAGGGTTAGGGTTAGGGTACGGCTTAGGGTACGGGTTCGGGGAGGGGTTCGGGTAGGGCGTAGGCTATGCGTTAGGGTTAGGGTTAGTGTTAGGGTTAGGGCTCGGTTTAGGGTACGGGTTAGGATTAGGGTACTCGTTAGGGTTAGGGTAGCGGTTAGGGTTAGGGTATGCGATAGGGTGAGGTTAGTTATTAAACCTATCCCACTCTCTAGATACCCCTTAGCACGTAAAGGAATATTATTTGGGGGTCCAGCCAGGGAGAAGACATTAGACACGAGGAGAAGATAAGGAACACACCCATTATCAAGAAATCACATTAGGATTCTCTTTTTAACATGTTCCTTAAAACACTAGTGCTTAGGAAATCTATTGGAGGCAGAAGCCGTCAAGGGTAGCTTAGGGTTAGGGTTAGGGTTAGGGTGAGGGTTAGGGTACGGCTTACGATACGGGTTCGGTGAGGGGTTCGGGTAGGGCGTAGGGTATGGGTTAGGGTTAGGGTTAGGGCTAGTGTTAAGGTTAGGGCTCGGTTTAGGATACGGGTTAGGATTAGGGTATGCGTTAGGGTTAGGGTAGGGGTTAGGGTTAGGGTACGCGTTAGGGTGAGGGTAGTTATTAAACCTATCCCACTCTCTAGATACCCCTTAGCACGTAAAGGAATATTATTTGCGGGTCCAGCCATGGAGAAGAGTTTAGACACGAGGAGAAGATAAGGAACACACCCATTATCAAGAAATCACATTAGGATTCTCTTTTTAACCTGTTCCTTAAAACACTTGTGCTTAGGAAATCTATTGGAGGCAGAAGCAGTCAAGGGTAGCTTAGGGATAGGGTTAGGGTTAGGGTACAGCTTAGGGTACGGGTTCGGGGAGGGGTTCGGGTAGGGCGTAGGGTATGGGTTAGAGTTAGGGTTAGGGTTAGTGTTAGGGTTAGGGCTCAGTTTAGGGTACGGGTTAGGATTAGGGTACGCGTTAGTGTTAGGGTAGGGGTTAGGGTTAGGGTACGCTTTAGGGTGAGGGTAGTTATTAAACCTATCCCACTCTCTAGATACCCCTTAGCACATAAAGGAATATTATTTGGGGGTCCAGCCATGGAGAAGGGTTTAGACACTAGGAGAAGATAAGGAACACACCCATTATCAAGAAATCACAATATGATTCTCTTTTTAAACTGTTCCTTAAAACACTAGTGGTTAGGAAATCTATTGGAGGCAGAAGCAGTGAAGGGTAGCTTAGGGTTACGGTTAGGGTTAGGGTGAGGGTTAGGGTACGGCTTAGGGTACGGGTTCGGGGAGGGTTTCGGGTAGGGCGTAGGGTATGGGTTAGGGTTAGGGTTAGGGTTAGTGTTAGGGTTAGGGCTCGGTTTAGGGTACGGGTTAGGATTAGGGTACTCGTTAGGGTTAGGGTAGCGGTTAGGGTTAGGGTACGCGTTAGGGTGAGGGTAGTTATTAAACCTATCCCACTCTCTAGATACCCCTTAGCACGTAAAGGAATATTATTTGGGGGTCCAGCCATGGAGAAGAGTTTAGACACTAGGAGAAGATAAGGAACACACCCATTATCACGAAATCACAGTAGGATTATCTTTTTAACCTGTTCCTTAAAACACTAGTGCTTAGGAAATCTATTGGAGGCAGAAGCAGTCAAGGGTAGCTTAGGGTTAGGGTTAGGGTTAGGGTGAGGGTTAGGGTACGGCTTAGGGTACGGGTTCGTGGAGGTGTTCGGGTAGGGCGTAGGGTATGGGTTAGGGTTAGGGTTAGGGCTAGGGTTAGGGTTAGGGCTCGGTTTAGGGTACGGGTTAGGATTAGGGTACGCGTTAGGGTTAGGGTAGGGGTTAGGGTTAGGGTACGCGTTAGGGTGAGGGTAGTTATTAAACCTATCCCATTCTCTAGATACCCCTTAGCACGTAAAGGAATATTATTTGGGGGTCCAGCCATGGAGAAGAGTTTAGACACGAGGAGAAGATAAGGAACACACCCATTATCAAGAAATCACATTAGGATTCTCTTTTTAACCTGTTCCTTAAAACACTTGTGCTTAGGAAATCTATTGGAGGCAGAAGCAGTCAAGGGTAGCTTAGGGATAGGGTTAGGGTTAGGGTACGGCTTAGGGTACGGGTTCGGGGAGGGGTTCGGGTAGGGCGTAGGCTATGCGTTAGGGTTAGGGTTAGTGTTAGGGTTAGGGCTCGGTTTAGGGTACGGGTTAGGATTAGGGTACTCGTTAGGGTTAGGGTAGCGGTTAGGGTTAGGGTATGCGATAGGGTGAGGTTAGTTATTAAACCTATCCCACTCTCTAGATACCCCTTAGCACGTAAAGGAATATTATTTGGGGGTCCAGCCAGGGAGAAGACATTAGACACGAGGAGAAGATAAGGAACACACCCATTATCAAGAAATCACATTAGGATTCTCTTTTTAACATGTTCCTTAAAACACTAGTGCTTAGGAAATCTATTGGAGGCAGAAGCCGTCAAGGGTAGCTTAGGGTTAGGGTTAGGGTTAGGGTGAGGGTTAGGGTACGGCTTACGATACGGGTTCGGGGAGGGGTTCGGGTAGGGCGTAGGGTATGGGTTAGGGTTAGGGTTAGGGCTAGTGTTAAGGTTAGGGCTCGGTTTAGGATACGGGTTAGGATTAGGGTATGCGTTAGGGTTAGGGTAGGGGTTAGGGTTAGGGTACGCGTTAGGGTGAGGGTAGTTATTAAACCTATCCCACTCTCTAGATACCCCTTAGCACGTAAAGGAATATTATTTGGGGGTCCAGCCATGGAGAAGAGTTTAGACACGAGGAGAAGATAAGGAACACACCCATTATCAAGAAATCACATTAGGATTCTCTTTTTAACCTGTTCCTTAAAACACTTGTGCTTAGGAAATCTATTGGAGGCAGAAGCAGTCAAGGGTAGCTTAGGGATAGGGTTAGGGTTAGGGTACAGCTTAGGGTACGGGTTCGGGGAGGGGTTCGGGTAGGGCGTAGGGTATGGGTTAGAGTTAGGGTTAGGGTTAGTGTTAGGGTTAGGGCTCAGTTTAGGGTACGGGTTAGGATTAGGGTACGCGTTAGTGTTAGGGTAGGGGTTAGGGTTAGGGTACGCTTTAGGGTGAGGGTAGTTATTAAACCTATCCCACTCTCTAGATACCCCTTAGCACATAAAGGAATATTATTTGGGGGTCCAGCCATGGAGAAGGGTTTAGACACTAGGAGAAGATAAGGAACACACCCATTATCAAGAAATCACAATATGATTCTCTTTTTAAACTGTTCCTTAAAACACTAGTGGTTAGGAAATCTATTGGAGGCAGAAGCAGTGAAGGGTAGCTTAGGGTTACGGTTAGGGTTAGGGTGAGGGTTAGGGTACGGCTTAGGGTACGGGTTCGGGGAGGGTTTCGGGTAGGGCGTAGGGTATGGGTTAGGGTTAGGGTTAGGGTTAGTGTTAGGGTTAGGGCTCGGTTTAGGGTACGGGTTAGGATTAGGGTACTCGTTAGGGTTAGGGTAGCGGTTAGGGTTAGGGTACGCGTTAGGGTGAGGGTAGTTATTAAACCTATCCCACTCTCTAGATACCCCTTAGCACGTAAAGGAATATTATTTGGGGGTCCAGCCATGGAGAAGAGTTTAGACACTAGGAGAAGATAAGGAACACACCCATTATCACGAAATCACAGTAGGATTATCTTTTTAACCTGTTCCTTAAAACACTAGTGCTTAGGAAATCTATTGGAGGCAGAAGCAGTCAAGGGTAGCTTAGGGTTAGGGTTAGGGTTAGGGTGAGGGTTAGGGTACGGCTTAGGGTACGGGTTCGTGGAGGTGTTCGGGTAGGGCGTAGGGTATGGGTTAGGGTTAGGGTTAGGGCTAGGGTTAGGGTTAGGGCTCGGTTTAGGGTACGGGTTAGGATTAGGGTACGCGTTAGGGTTAGGGTAGGGGTTAGGGTTAGGGTACGCGTTAGGGTGAGGGTAGTTATTAAACCTATCCCATTCTCTAGATACCCCTTAGCACGTAAAGGAATATTATTTGGGGGTCCAGCCATGGAGAAGAGTTTAGACACGAGGAGAAGATAAGGAACACACCCATTATCAAGAAATCACATTAGGATTCTCTTTTTAACCTGTTCCTTAAAACACTTGTGCTTAGGAAATCTATTGGAGGCAGAAGCAGTCAAGGGTAGCTTAGGGATAGGGTTAGGGTTAGGGTACGGCTTAGGGTACGGGTTCGGGGAGGGGTTCGGGTAGGGCGTAGGCTATGCGTTAGGGTTAGGGTTAGTGTTAGGGTTAGGGCTCGGTTTAGGGTACGGGTTAGGATTAGGGTACTCGTTAGGGTTAGGGTAGCGGTTAGGGTTAGGGTATGCGATAGGGTGAGGTTAGTTATTAAACCTATCCCACTCTCTAGATACCCCTTAGCACGTAAAGGAATATTATTTGGGGGTCCAGCCAGGGAGAAGACATTAGACACGAGGAGAAGATAAGGAACACACCCATTATCAAGAAATCACATTAGGATTCTCTTTTTAACATGTTCCTTAAAACACTAGTGCTTAGGAAATCTATTGGAGGCAGAAGCCGTCAAGGGTAGCTTAGGGTTAGGGTTAGGGTTAGGGTGAGGGTTAGGGTACGGCTTACGATACGGGTTCGGGGAGGGGTTCGGGTAGGGCGTAGGGTATGGGTTAGGGTTAGGGTTAGGGCTAGTGTTAAGGTTAGGGCTCGGTTTAGGATACGGGTTAGGATTAGGGTATGCGTTAGGGTTAGGGTAGGGGTTAGGGTTAGGGTACGCGTTAGGGTGAGGGTAGTTATTAAACCTATCCCACTCTCTAGATACCCCTTAGCACGTAAAGGAATATTATTTGGGGGTCCAGCCATGGAGAAGAGTTTAGACACGAGGAGAAGATAAGGAACACACCCATTATCAAGAAATCACATTAGGATTCTCTTTTTAACCTGTTCCTTAAAACACTTGTGCTTAGGAAATCTATTGGAGGCAGAAGCAGTCAAGGGTAGCTTAGGGATAGGGTTAGGGTTAGGGTACAGCTTAGGGTACGGGTTCGGGGAGGGGTTCGGGTAGGGCGTAGGGTATGGGTTAGAGTTAGGGTTAGGGTTAGTGTTAGGGTTAGGGCTCAGTTTAGGGTACGGGTTAGGATTAGGGTACGCGTTAGTGTTAGGGTAGGGGTTAGGGTTAGGGTACGCTTTAGGGTGAGGGTAGTTATTAAACCTATCCCACTCTCTAGATACCCCTTAGCACATAAAGGAATATTATTTGGGGGTCCAGCCATGGAGAAGGGTTTAGACACTAGGAGAAGATAAGGAACACACCCATTATCAAGAAATCACAATATGATTCTCTTTTTAAACTGTTCCTTAAAACACTAGTGGTTAGGAAATCTATTGGAGGCAGAAGCAGTGAAGGGTAGCTTAGGGTTACGGTTAGGGTTAGGGTGAGGGTTAGGGTACGGCTTAGGGTACGGGTTCGGGGAGGGTTTCGGGTAGGGCGTAGGGTATGGGTTAGGGTTAGGGTTAGGGTTAGTGTTAGGGTTAGGGCTCGGTTTAGGGTACGGGTTAGGATTAGGGTACTCGTTAGGGTTAGGGTAGCGGTTAGGGTTAGGGTACGCGTTAGGGTGAGGGTAGTTATTAAACCTATCCCACTCTCTAGATACCCCTTAGCACGTAAAGGAATATTATTTGGGGGTCCAGCCATGGAGAAGAGTTTAGACACTAGGAGAAGATAAGGAACACACCCATTATCACGAAATCACAGTAGGATTATCTTTTTAACCTGTTCCTTAAAACACTAGTGCTTAGGAAATCTATTGGAGGCAGAAGCAGTCAAGGGTAGCTTAGGGTTAGGGTTAGGGTTAGGGTGAGGGTTAGGGTACGGTTTAGGGTATGGGTTCAGGGAGGGGTTCGGGTAGGGCGTAGGGTATGGGTTAGGGTTAGGGTTAGAGTTAGTGTTAGGGTTAGGGCTCGGTTTAGGGTACGGGTTAGGATTAGGGTACGCGCTAGGGTTAGGGTAGGGGTTAGGGTTAGGGAACGCGTTAGGGTGAGGGTAGTTATTATACCTATCACACTCTCTAGATACCCCTTAGCACATAAAGGAATATTATTTGGGAGTCCAGCCATGGAGAAGAGTTTAGACACGAGGAGAAGATAAGGAACACACCCATTATCAAGAAATCACATTAGGATTCTCTTTTTAACCTGTTCCTTAAAACACTAGTGCTTAGGAAATCTATTGGAGGCAGAAGCCGTCAAGGGTAGCTTAGGGTTAGGGTTAGGGTTAGGGTGAGGGTTAGGGTACGGCTTATGATACGGGTTCGGGGAGGTGTTCGGGTAGGGCGTAGGGTATGGGTTATGGTTAGGGTTAGGGCTAGTGTTAGGGTTAGGGCTCGGTTTAGGGTACGGGTTAGGATTAGGGTATGCGTTAGGGTTAGGGTAGGGGTTAGGGTTAGGGTACGCGTTAGGGTGAGGGTAGTTATTAAACCTATCCCACTCTCTAGATACCCCTTAGCACGTAAAGGAATATTATTTGGGGGTCCAGCCATGGAGAAGAGTTTAGACACGAGGAGAAGATAAGGAACACACCCATTATCAAGAAATCACATTAGGATTCTCTTTTTAAACTGTTCCTTAAAACACTAGTGGTTAGGAAATCTATTGGAGGCAGAAGCAGTCAAGGGTACCTTAGGGTTAGGCTTAGGGTTAGGGTGAGGGTTAGGGTACGGCTTAGGGTACGGGTTCGGAGACGGTTTCGGGTAGGGCCTAGGGTATGGGTTAGGGTTAGGGTTAGGGTTGGTGTTAGGGTTAGGGCTCGGTTTAGGGTACGGGTTAGGATTAGGATACTCGTTAGGGTTAGGGTAGCGGTTAGGGTTAGGGTACGCGTTAGGGTGAGGGTAGTTATTAAACCTATCACACTCTCTAGATACCCCTTAGCACGTAAAGGAATATTATTTGGGGGTCCAGCCATGGAGAAGAGTTTAGACACTAGGAGAAGATGAGGAACACACCCATTATCACGAAATCACATTAGGATTCTCTTTTTAACCTGTTCCTTAAAACACTAGTGCTTAGGAAATCTATTGGAGGCAGAAGCAGTCAAGGGTAGCTTAGGGTTAGGGTTAGGGTTAGGGTGAGGGTTAGGGTACGGCTTAGGGTACGGGTTCGGGGAGGGGTTCGGGTAGGGCGTAGGGTATGGGTTAGGGTTAGGGATAGGGCTAGTGTTAGGGTTAGGGCTCGGTTTAGGTTACGGGTTAGGATTAGTGTACGCGTTAGGGTTAGGGTAGGGGTTAGGGTTAGGGTAGTTATTAAACCTATCCCACTCTCTAGATACCCCTTAGCACGTAAAGGAATATTATTTGGGGGTCCAGCCATGGAGAAGAGTTTAGACACGAGGAGAAGATAAGGAACACACCCATTATCAAGAAATCACATTAGGATTCTCTTTTTAACCTGTTCCTTAAATCACTAGTGCTTAGGAAATCTATTGGAGGCAGAAGCCGTCAAGGGTAGCTTAGGGTTAGGGTTAGGGTTAGGGTGAGGGTTAGGGTACGGTTTAGGTTACGGGTTCAGGGAGGGGTTCGGGTAGGGCGTAGGGTATGGGTTAGGGTTAGGGTTAGAGTTAGTGTTAGGGTTAGGGCTCGGTTTAGGGTACGGGTTAGGATTAGGGTACGCGCTAGGGTTAGGGTAGGGGTTAGGGTTAGGGTACGCATTAGGGTGAGGGTAGTTATTAAACCTATCACACTCTCTAGATACCCCTTAGCACATAAAGGAATATTATTTGGGTGTCCAGCCATGGAGAAGAGTTTAGACACGAGGAGAACACAAGGAACACACCCATTATCAAGAAATCACATTAGGATTCTCTTTTTAACATGTTCCTTAAAACACTAGTGCTTAGGAAATCTATTGGAGGCAGAAGCCGTCAAGGGTAGCTTAGGGTTAGGGTTAGGGTTAGGGTGAGGGTTAGGGTACGGCTTAGGGTACGGGTTCGTGGAGGTGTTCGGGTAGGGCGTAGGGTATGGGTTAGGGTTAGGGTTAGGGCTAGGGTTAGGTTTAGGGCTCGGTTTAGGGTACGGGTTAGGATTAGGGTACGCGTTAGGGTTAGGGTAGGGGTTAGGGTTAGGGTACGCGTTAGGGTGAGGGTAGTTATTAAACCTATCCCATTCTCTAGATACCCCTTAGCACGTAAAGGAATATTATTTGGGGGTCCAGCCATGGAGAAGAGTTTAGACACGAGGAGAAGATAAGGAACACACCCATTATCAAGAAATCACATTAGGATTCTCTTTTTAACCTGTTCCTTAAAACACTTGTGCTTAGGAAATCTATTGGAGGCAGAAGCAGTCAAGGGTAGCTTAGGGATAGGGTTAGGGTTAGGGTACGGCTTAGGGTACGGGTTCGGGGAGGGGTTCGGGCAGGGCGTAGGCTATGGGTTAGGGTTAGGGTTAGGGTTAGTGTTAGGGTTAGGGCTCGGTTTAGGGTACGGGTTAGGATTAGGGTACGCGTTAGGGTTAGGGTAGGGGTTAGGGTTAGGGTATGCGATAGGGTGAGGTTAGTTATTAAACCTATCCCACTCTCTAGATACCCCTTAGCACGTAAAGGAATATTATTTGGGTGTCCAGCCATGGAGAAGAGTTTAGACACTAGGAGAAGATAAGGAACACACCCATTATCAAGAAATCACATTAGGATTCTCTTTTTAACCTGTTCCTTAAAACACTAGTGCTTAGGAAATCTATTGGAGGCAGAAGCCGTCAAGGGTAGCTTAGGGTTAGGGTTAGGGTTAGGGTGAGGGTTAGGGTACGGCTTACGATACGGGTTCGGGGAGGGGTTCGGGTAGGGCGTAGGGTATGGGTTAGGGTTAGGGTTAGGGCTAGTGTTAGGGTTAGGGCTCGGTTTAGGGTACGGGTTAGGATTAGGGTATGCGTTAGGGTTAGGGTAGCGGTTAGGTTTAGGGTACGCGTTAGGGTGAGGGTAGTTATTAAACCTATCCCACTCTCTTGATACCCCTTAACACGTAAAGGAATATTATTTGGGGTCCAGCCATGGAGAAGGGTTTAGACACGAGGAGAAGATAAGGAACACACCCATTATCAAGAAATCACATTAGGATTCTCCTTTAAACCTGTTCCTAAAATCACTAGTGCTTAGGAAATCTATTGGAGGCAGAAGCCGTCAAGGGTAGCTTAGGGTTAGGGTTAGGGTTAGGGTGAGGGTTAGGGTACGGCTTAGGGTACGGGTTCGGGGAGGGGTTCGTGTAGGGCGTAGGGTATGGGTTAGAGTTAGGGTTAGGTTAGTGTTAGGGTTAGGGCTCAGTTTAGGGTACGGGTTAGGATTAGGGTACGCGTTAGTGTTAGGGTAGGGGTTAGGGTTAGGGTACGCTTTAGGGTGAGGGTAGTTATTAAACCTATCCCACTCTCTAGATACCCCTTAGCACGTAAAGGAATATTATTTGGGGGTCCAGCCATGCAGAAGGGTTTAGACACTAGGAGAAGATAAGGAACACACCCATTATCAAGAAATCACAATATGATTCTCTTTTTAAACTGTTCCTTAAAACACTAGTGGTTAGGAAATCTATTGGAGGCAGAAGCAGTGAAGGGTAGCTTAGGGTTACGGTTAGGGTTAGGGTGAGGGTTAGGGTTCGGCTTAGGGTACGGGTTCGGGGAGGGTTTCGGGTAGGGCGTAGGGTATGGGTTAGGGTTAGGGTTAGGGTTAGTGTTAGGGTTAGGGCTCGGTTTAGGGTACGGGTTAGGATTAGGGTACTCGTTAGGGTTAGGGTAGCGGTTAGGGTTAGGGTACGCGTTAGGGTGAGGGTAGTTATTAAACCTATCCCACTCTCTAGATACCCCTTAGCACGTAAAGGAATATTATTTGGGGGTCCAGCCATGGAGAAGAGTTTAGACACGAGGAGAAGATAAGGAACACACCCATTATCACGAAATCACAGTAGGATTCTCTTTTTAACCTGTTCCTTAAAACACTAGTGCTTAGGAAATCTATTGGAGGCAGAAGCAGTCAAGGGTATTTTAGGGTTAGGGTTAGGGTTAGGGTGAGGGTTAGGGTACGGCTTAGGGTACGGGTTCGGGGAGGGGTTCGGGTAGGGCGTAGGGTATGGGTTAGGGTTAGGGTTAGGGCTAGTGTTAGGGTTAGGGCTCGGTTTAGGGTACGGGTTAGGATTAGGGTACGTGTTAGGGTTAGGGTAGGGGTTAGGGTTAGGGTACGCGTTAGGGTGAGGGTAGTTATTAAACCTATCACACTCTCTAGATAACCCTTAGCACGTAAAGGACTATTATTTGGGGGTCCAGCCATGGAGAAGAGTTTAGACACGAGGAGAAGATAAGGAACACACCCATTATCAAGAAATCACATTAGGATTCTCTTTTTAACCTGTTCCTTAAAACACTAGTGCTTAGGAAATCTATTGGAGGCAGAAGCCGTCAAGGGTAGCTTAGGGTTAGGGTTAGGGTTAGGGTGAGGGTTAGGGTACGGCTTATGATACGGGTTCGGGGAGGTGTTCGGGTAGGGCGTAGGGTATGGGTTATGGTTAGGGTTAGGGCTAGTGTTAGGGTTAGGGCTCGGTTTAGGGTACGGGTTAGGATTAGGGTATGCGTTAGGGTTAGGGTAGGGGTTAGGGTTAGGGTACGCGTTAGGGTGAGGGTAGTTATTAAACCTATCCCACTCTCTAGATACCCCTTAGCACGTAAAGGAATATTATTTGGGGGTCCAGCCATGGAGAAGAGTTTAGACACGAGGAGAAGATAAGGAACACACCCATTATCAAGAAATCACAATATGATTCTCTTTTTAAACTGTTCCTTAAAACACTAGTGGTTAGGAAATCTATTGGAGGCAGAAGCAGTCAAGGGTACCTTAGGGTTAGGCTTAGGGTTAGGGTGAGGGTTAGGGTACGGCTTAGGGTACGGGTTCGGAGACGGTTTCGGGTAGGGCCTAGGGTATGGGTTAGGGTTAGGGTTAGGGTTGGTGTTAGGGTTAGGGCTCGGTTTAGGGTACGGGTTAGGATTAGGATACTCGTTAGGGTTAGGGTAGCGGTTAGGGTTAGGGTACGCGTTAGGGTTAGGGTAGTTATTAAACCTATCACACTCTCTAGATACCCCTTAGCACGTAAAGGAATATTATTTGGGGGTCCAGCCATGGAGAAGAGTTTAGACACTAGGAGAAGATGAGGAACACACCCATTATCACGAAATCACATTAGGATTCTCTTTTTAACCTGTTCCTTAAAACACTAGTGCTTAGGAAATCTATTGGAGGCAGAAGCAGTCAAGGGTAGCTTAGGGTTAGGGTTAGGGTTAGGGTGAGGTTTAGGGTACGGCTTAGGGTACGGGTTCGGGGAGGGGTTCGGGTAGGGCGTAGGGTATGGGTTAGGGTTAGGGATAGGGCTAGTGTTAGGGTTAGGGCTCGGTTTAGGTTACGGGTTAGGATTAGTGTACGCGTTAGGGTTAGGGTAGGGGTTAGGGTTAGGGTAGTTATTAAACCTATCCCACTCTCTAGATACCCCTTAGCACGTAAAGGAATATTATTTGGGGGTCCAGCCATGGAGAAGAGTTTAGACACGAGGAGAAGATAAGGAACACACCCATTATCAAGAAATCACATTAGGATTCTCTTTTTAACCTGTTCCTTAAATCACTAGTGCTTAGGAAATCTATTGGAGGCAGAAGCCGTCAAGGGTAGCTTAGGGTTAGGGTTAGGGTTAGGGTGAGGGTTAGGGTACGGTTTAGGTTACGGGTTCAGGGAGGGGTTCGGGTAGGGCGTAGGGTATGGGTTAGGGTTAGGGTTAGAGTTAGTGTTAGGGTTAGGGCTCGGTTTAGGGTACGGGTTAGGATTAGGGTACGCGCTAGGGTTAGGGTAGGGGTTAGGGTTAGGGTACGCATTAGGGTGAGGGTAGTTATTAAACCTATCACACTCTCTAGATACCCCTTAGCACATAAAGGAATATTATTTGGGTGTCCAGCCATGGAGAAGAGTTTAGACACGAGGAGAACACAAGGAACACACCCATTATCAAGAAATCACATTAGGATTCTCTTTTTAACATGTTCCTTAAAACACTAGTGCTTAGGAAATCTATTGGAGGCAGAAGCCGTCAAGGGTAGCTTAGGGTTAGGGTTAGGGTTAGGGTGAGGGTTAGGGTACGGCTTAGGGTACGGGTTCGTGGAGGTGTTCGGGTAGGGCGTAGGGTATGGGTTAGGGTTAGGGTTAGGGCTAGGGTTAGGTTTAGGGCTCGGTTTAGGGTACGGGTTAGGATTAGGGTACGCGTTAGGGTTAGGGTAGGGGTTAGGGTTAGGGTACGCGTTAGGGTGAGGGTAGTTATTAAACCTATCCCATTCTCTAGATACCCCTTAGCACGTAAAGGAATATTATTTGGGGGTCCAGCCATGGAGAAGAGTTTAGACACGAGGAGAAGATAAGGAACACACCCATTATCAAGAAATCACATTAGGATTCTCTTTTTAACCTGTTCCTTAAAACACTTGTGCTTAGGAAATCTATTGGAGGCAGAAGCAGTCAAGGGTAGCTTAGGGATAGGGTTAGGGTTAGGGTACGGCTTAGGGTACGGGTTCGGGGAGGGGTTCGGGCAGGGCGTAGGCTATGGGTTAGGGTTAGGGTTAGGGTTAGTGTTAGGGTTAGGGCTCGGTTTAGGGTACGGGTTAGGATTAGGGTACGCGTTAGGGTTAGGGTAGGGGTTAGGGTTAGGGTATGCGATAGGGTGAGGTTAGTTATTAAACCTATCCCACTCTCTAGATACCCCTTAGCACGTAAAGGAATATTATTTGGGTGTCCAGCCATGGAGAAGAGTTTAGACACTAGGAGAAGATAAGGAACACACCCATTATCAAGAAATCACATTAGGATTCTCTTTTTAACCTGTTCCTTAAAACACTAGTGCTTAGGAAATCTATTGGAGGCAGAAGCCGTCAAGGGTAGCTTAGGGTTAGGGTTAGGGTTAGGGTGAGGGTTAGGGTACGGCTTACGATACGGGTTCGGGGAGGGGTTCGGGTAGGGCGTAGGGTATGGGTTAGGGTTAGGGTTAGGGCTAGTGTTAGGGTTAGGGCTCGGTTTAGGGTACGGGTTAGGATTAGGGTATGCGTTAGGGTTAGGGTAGCGGTTAGGTTTAGGGTACGCGTTAGGGTGAGGGTAGTTATTAAACCTATCCCACTCTCTTGATACCCCTTAACACGTAAAGGAATATTATTTGGGGTCCAGCCATGGAGAAGGGTTTAGACACGAGGAGAAGATAAGGAACACACCCATTATCAAGAAATCACATTAGGATTCTCCTTTAAACCTGTTCCTAAAATCACTAGTGCTTAGGAAATCTATTGGAGGCAGAAGCCGTCAAGGGTAGCTTAGGGTTAGGGTTAGGGTTAGGGTGAGGGTTAGGGTACGGCTTAGGGTACGGGTTCGGGGAGGGGTTCGTGTAGGGCGTAGGGTATGGGTTAGAGTTAGGGTTAGGTTAGTGTTAGGGTTAGGGCTCAGTTTAGGGTACGGGTTAGGATTAGGGTACGCGTTAGTGTTAGGGTAGGGGTTAGGGTTAGGGTACGCTTTAGGGTGAGGGTAGTTATTAAACCTATCCCACTCTCTAGATACCCCTTAGCACGTAAAGGAATATTATTTGGGGGTCCAGCCATGCAGAAGGGTTTAGACACTAGGAGAAGATAAGGAACACACCCATTATCAAGAAATCACAATATGATTCTCTTTTTAAACTGTTCCTTAAAACACTAGTGGTTAGGAAATCTATTGGAGGCAGAAGCAGTGAAGGGTAGCTTAGGGTTACGGTTAGGGTTAGGGTGAGGGTTAGGGTTCGGCTTAGGGTACGGGTTCGGGGAGGGTTTCGGGTAGGGCGTAGGGTATGGGTTAGGGTTAGGGTTAGGGTTAGTGTTAGGGTTAGGGCTCGGTTTAGGGTACGGGTTAGGATTAGGGTACTCGTTAGGGTTAGGGTAGCGGTTAGGGTTAGGGTACGCGTTAGGGTGAGGGTAGTTATTAAACCTATCCCACTCTCTAGATACCCCTTAGCACGTAAAGGAATATTATTTGGGGGTCCAGCCATGGAGAAGAGTTTAGACACGAGGAGAAGATAAGGAACACACCCATTATCAAGAAATCACATTAGGATTCTCTTTTTAACCTGTTCCTTAAAACACTAGTGCTTAGGAAATCTATTGGAGGCAGAAGCCGTCAAGGGTAGCTTAGGGTTAGGGTTAGGGTGAGGGTGAGGGTTAGGGTACGGCTTAGGGTACGGGTTCGGGGAGGGGTTCGGGTAGGGCGTAGGCTATGGGTTAGAGTTAGGGTTAGGGTTAGTGTTAGGGTTAGGGCTCAGTTTAGGGTACGGGTTAGGATTAGGGTACGCGTTAGTGTTAGGGTAGGGGTTAGGGTTAGGGTACGCTTTAGGGTGAGGGTAGTTATTAAACCTATCCCACTCTCTAGATACCCCTTAGCACGTAAGGGAATATTATTTGGGGGTCCAGCCATGGAGAAGGGTTTAGACACTAGGAGAAGATAAGGAACACACCCATTATCAAGAAATCACAATATGATTCTCTTTTTAACCTGTTCCTTAAAACACTAGTGGTTAGGAAATCTATTGGAGGCAGAAGCAGTGAAGGGTAGCTTAGGGTTACGGTTAGGGTTAGGGTGAGGGTTAGGGTACGGCTTAGGGTACGGGTTCGGGGAGGGTTTCGGGTAGGGCGTAGGGTATGGGTTAGGGTTAGGGTTAGGGTTAGTGTTAGGGTTAGGGCTCGGTTTAGGGTACGGGTTAGGATTAGGGTACTCGTTAGGGTTAGAGTAGCGGTTAGGGTTAGGGTACGCGTTAGGTTGAGGGTAGTTATTAAACCTATCCCACTCTCTAGATACCTCTTAGCACGTAAAGGAATATTATTTGGGGGTCCAGCCATGGAGAAGAGTTTAGACACTAGGAGAAGATAAGGAACACACCCATTATCACGAAATCACAGTAGGATTCTCTTTTTAACCTGTTCCTTAAAACACTAGTGCTTAGGAAATCTATTGGAGGCAGAAGCAGTCAAGGGTAGTTTAGGGTTAGGGTTAGGGTTAGGGTGAGGGTTAGGGTACGGCTTAGGGTACGGGTTCGGGGAGGGGTTCGGGTAGGGCGTAGGGTATGGGTTAGGGTTAGGGTTAGGGCTAGTGTTAGGGTTAGGGCTCGGTTTAGGGTACGGGTTAGGATTAGGGTACGTGTTAGGGTTAGGGTAGGGGTTAGGGTTAGGGTACGCGTTAGGGTGAGGGTAGTTATTAAACCTATCACACTCTCTAGATAACCCTTAGCACGTAAAGGACTATTATTTGGGGGTCCAGCCATGGAGAAGAGTTTAGACACGAGGAGAAGATAAGGAACACACCCATTATCAAGAAATCACATTAGGATTCTCTTTTTAACCTGTTCCTTAAAACACTAGTTCTTAGGAAATCTATTGGAGGCAGAAGCCGTCAAGGGTAGCTTAGGGTTAGGGTTAGGGTTAGGGTGAGGGTTAGGGTACGGTTTAGGGTATGGGTTCAGGGAGGGGTTCGGGTAGGGTGTAGGGTATGGGTTAGGGTTAGGGTTAGAGTTAGTGTTAGGGTTAGGGCTCGGTTTAGGGTACGGGTTAGGATTAGGGTACGCGCTAGGGTTAGGGTAGGGGTTAGGGTTAGGGAACGCGTTAGGGTGAGGGTAGTTATTATACCTATCACACTCTCTAGATACCCCTTAGCACATAAAGGAATATTATTTGGGAGTCCAGCCATGGAGAAGAGTTTAGACACGAGGAGAAGATAAGGAACACACCCATTATCAAGAAATCACATTAGGATTCTCTTTTTAACCTGTTACTTAAAACACTAGTGCTTAGGAAATCTATTGGAGGCAGAAGCCGTCAAGGGTAGCTTAGGGTTAGGGTTAGGGTTAGGGTGAGGGTTAGGGTACGGCTTATGATACGGGTTCGGGGAGGTGTTCGGGTAGGGCGTAGGGTATGGGTTATGGTTAGGGTTAGGGCTAGTGTTAGGGTTAGGGCTCGGTTTAGGGTACGGGTTAGGATTAGGGTATGCGTTAGGGTTAGGGTAGGGGTTAGGGTTAGGGTACGCGTTAGGGTGAGGGTAGTTATTAAACCTATCCCACTCTCTAGATACCCCTTAGCACGTAAAGGAATATTATTTGGGGGTCCAGCCATGGAGAAGAGTTTAGACACGAGGAGAAGATAAGGAACACACCCATTATCAAGAAATCACATTAGGATTCTCCTTTAAACCTGTTCCTTAAATCACTAGTGCTTAGGAAATCTATTGGAGGCAGAAGCCGTCAAGGGTAGCCTAGGGTTAGGGTTAGGGTTAGGGTGAGTGTTAGGGTACGTCTTAGGGTACGGGTTCGGGGAGGGATTCGGGTAGGTCGTAGGGTATGGGTTAGAGTTAGGGTTAGGGTTAGTGTTAGGGTTAGGGCTCAGTTTAGGGTACGGGTTAGGATTAGGGTACGCGTTAGTGTTAGGGTAGGGGTTAGGGTTAGGGTACGCTTTAGGGTGAGGGTAGTTATTAAACCTATCCCACTCTCTAGATACCCCTTAGCACGTAAAGGAATATTATTTGGGGGTCCAGCCATGGAGAAGGGTTTAGACACTAGGAGAAGATAAGGAACACACCCATTATCAAGAAATCACAATATGATTCTCTTTTTAAACTGTTCCTTAAAACACTAGTGGTTAGGAAATCTATTGGAGGCAGAAGCAGTGAAGGGTAGCTTAGGGTTACGGTTAGGGTTAGGGTGAGGGTTAGGGTACGGGTTAGGGTACGGGTTCGGGGAGGGTTTCGGGTAGGGCGTAGGGTATGGGTTAGTGTTAGGGTTAGGGTTAGTGTTAGGGTTAGGGCTGGGTTTAGGGTACGGGTTAGGATTAGGGTACTCGTTAGGGTTAGGGTAGCGGTTAGGGTTAGGGTACGCGTTAGGGTGAGGGTAGTTATTAAACCTATCACACTCTCTAGATACCCCTTAGCACGTAAAGGAATATTTTTTGGGGGTCGAGCCATGGAGAAGAGATTAGACACTAGGAGAAGATAAGGAACACACACATTATCACGAAATCACATTAGGATTCTCTTTTTAACCTGTTCCTTAAAACACTAGTGCTTAGGAAATCTATTGGAGGCAGAAGCAGTCAAGGGTAGCTTAGGGTTAGTGTTAGGGTTAGGGTGAGGGTTAGGGTACGGCTTAGGGTACGGGTTCGGGGAGGGGTTCGGGTAGGGCGTAGGGTATGGGTTAGGGTTAGGGTTAGGGCTAGTGTTAGGGTTAGGGCTCGGTTTAGGGTACGGGTTAGGATTAGGGTACGCGTTAGGGTTAGGGTAGGGGTTAGGGTTAGGGTACGCGTTAGGGTGAGGGTAGTTATTAAGCCTATCCCACTCTCTAGATACCCCTTAGCACGTAAAGGAATATTATTTGGGGGTCCAGCCATGGAGAAGAGTTTAGACACGAGGAGAAGATAAGGAACACACCCATTATCAAGAAATCACATTAGGATTCTCTTTTTAACATGTTCCTTAAAACACTAGTGCTTAGGAAATCTATTGGAGGCAGAAGCCGTCAAGGGTAGCTTAGGGTTAGGGTTAGGGTTAGGGTGAGGGTTAGGGTACGGTTTAGGGTACGGGTTCAGGGAGGGTTTCGGGTAGGGAGTAGGGTATTGGTTAGGGTTAGGGTTAGAGTTAGTGTTAGGGATAGGGCTCGGTTTAGGGTACGGGTTAGGATTAGGGTACGCGTTAGGGTTAGGGTAGGGGTTAGGGTTAGGGTACGCGTTAGGGTGAGGGTAGTTATTAAACCTATCCCACTCTCTAGATACCCCTTAGCACGTAAAGGAATATTATTTGGGGGTCCAGCCATGGAGAAGAGTTTAGACACGAGGAGAAGATAAGGAACACACCCATTATCAAGAAATCACATTAGGATTCTCTTTTTAACCTGTTCCTTAAAACACTTGTGCTTAGGAAATCTATTGGAGGCAGAAGCAGTCAAGGGTAGCTTAGGGTTAGTGTTAGGGTTAGGGTACGGCTTAGGGTACGGGTTCGGGGAGGGGTTCGCGTAGGGCGTAGGGTATGGGTTAGTGTTAGGGTTAGGGTTAGTGTTAGGGTTAGGGCTCGGTTTAGGGTACGGGTTAGGATTAGGGTACGCGTTAGGGTTAGGGTAGGGGTTAGGGTTAGGGTATGCGATAGGGTGAGGTTAGTTATTAAACCTATCCCACTCTCTAGATACCCCTTAGCACGTAAAGGAATATTATTTGGGGGTCCAGGCATGGAGAAGAGTTTCGACACTAGGAGAAGATAAGGAACACACCCATTATCAAGAAATCACATTAGGATTCTCTTTTTAACCTGTTCCTTAAAACACTAGTGCTTAGGAAATATATTGGAGGCAGAAGCCGTCAAGGGTAGCTTAGGGTTAGGGTTAGGGTTAGGGTGAGGGTTAGGGTACGGTTTAGGGTACGGGTTCAGGGAGGGGTTCGGGTAGGGCGTAGGGTATGGGTTAGGGTTAGGGTTAGAGTTAGTGTTAGGGTTAGGGCTCGGTTTAGGGTACGGGTTAGGATTAGGGTACGCGCTAGGGTTAGGGTAGGGGTTAGGGTTAGGGAACGCGTTAGGGTGAGGGTAGTTATTATACCTATCACACTCTCTAGATACCCCTTAGCACATAAAGGAATATTATTTGGGAGTCCAGCCATGGAGAAGAGTTTAGACACGAGGAGAAGATAAGGAACACACCCATTATCAAGAAATCACATTAGGATTCTCTTTTTAACCTGTTCCTTAAAACACTAGTGCTTAGGAAATCTATTGGAGGCAGAAGCCGTCAAGGGTAGCTTAGGGTTAGGGTTAGGGTTAGGGTGAGGGTTAGGGTACGGCTTATGATACGGGTTCGGGGAGGTGTTCGGGTAGGGCGTAGGGTATGGGTTATGGTTAGGGTTAGGGCTAGTGTTAGGGTTAGGGCTCGGTTTAGGGTACGGGTTAGGATTAGGGTATGCGTTAGGGTTAGGGTAGGGGTTAGGGTTAGGGTACGCGTTAGGGTGAGGGTAGTTATTAAACCTATCCCACTCTCTAGATACCCCTTAGCACGTAAAGGAATATTATTTGGGGGTCCAGCCATGGAGAAGAGTTTAGACACGAGGAGAAGATAAGGAACACACCCATTATCAAGAAATCACATTAGGATTCTCCTTTAAACCTGTTCCTTAAATCACTAGTGCTTAGGAAATCTATTGGAGGCAGAAGCCGTCAAGGGTAGCCTAGGGTTAGGGTTAGGGTTAGGGTGAGTGTTAGGGTACGTCTTAGGGTACGGGTTCGGGGAGGGATTCGGGTAGGGCGTAGGGTATGGGTTAGAGTTAGGGTTAGGGTTAGTGTTAGGGTTAGGGCTCAGTTTAGGGTACGGGTTAGGATTAGGGTACGCGTTAGTGTTAGGGTAGGGGTTAGGGTTAGGGTACGCTTTAGGGTGAGGGTAGTTATTAAACCTATCCCACTCTCTAGATACCCCTTAGCACGTAAAGGAATATTATTTGGGGGTCCAGCCATGGAGAAGGGTTTAGACACTAGGAGAAGATAAGGAACACACCCATTATCAAGAAATCACAATATGATTCTCTTTTTAAACTGTTCCTTAAAACACTAGTGGTTAGGAAATCTATTGGAGGCAGAAGCAGTGAAGGGTAGCTTAGGGTTACGGTTAGGGTTAGGGTGAGGGTTAGGGTACGGCTTAGGGTACGGGTTCGGGGAGGGTTTCGGGTAGGGCGTAGGGTATGGGTTAGTGTTAGGGTTAGGGTTAGTGTTAGGGTTAGGGCTGGGTTTAGGGTACGGGTTAGGATTAGGGTACTCGTTAGGGTTAGGGTAGCGGTTAGGGTTAGGGTACGCGTTAGGGTGAGGGTAGTTATTAAACCTATCACACTCTCTAGATACCCCTTAGCACGTATAGGAATATTTTTTGGGGGTCGAGCCGTGGAGAAGAGTTTAGACACTAGGAGAAGATAAGGAACACACACATTATCACGAAATCACATTAGGATTCTCTTTTTAACCTGTTCCTTAAAACACTAGTGCTTAGGAAGTCTATTGGAGGCAGAAGCAGTCAAGGGTAGCTTAGGGTTAGTGTTAGGGTTAGGGTGAGGGTTAGGGTACGGCTTAGGGTACGGGTTCGGGGAGGGGTTCGGGTAGGGCGTAGGGTATGGGTTAGGGTTAGGGTTAGGGCTAGTGTTAGGGTTAGGGCTCGGTTTAGGGTACGGGTTAGGATTAGGGTACGCGTTAGGGTTAGGGTAGGGGTTAGGGTTAGGGTACGCGTTAGGGTGAGGGTAGTTATTAAGCCTATCCCACTCTCTAGATACCCCTTAGCACGTAAAGGAATATTATTTGGGGGTCCAGCCATGGAGAAGAGTTTAGACACGAGGAGAAGATAAGGAACACACCCATTATCAAGAAATCACATTAGGATTCTCTTTTTAACATGTTCCTTAAAACACTAGTGCTTAGGAAATCTATTGGAGGCAGAAGCCGTCAAGGGTAGCTTAGGGTTAGGGTTAGGGTTAGGGTGAGGGTTAGGGTACGGTTTAGGGTACGGGTTCAGGGAGGGTTTCGGGTAGGGAGTAGGGTATTGGTTAGGGTTAGGGTTAGAGTTAGTGTTAGGGATAGGGCTCGGTTTAGGGTACGGGTTAGGATTAGGGTACGCGTTAGGGTTAGGGTAGGGGTTAGGGTTAGGGTACGCGTTAGGGTGAGGGTAGTTATTAAACCTTTCCCACTCTCTAGATACCCCTTAGCACGTAAAGGAATATTATTTGGGGGTCCAGCCATGGAGAAGAGTTTAGACACGAGGAGAAGATAAGGAACACACCCATTATCAAGAAATCACATTAGGATTCTCTTTTTAACCTGTTCCTTAAAACACTTGTGCTTAGGAAATCTATTGGAGGCAGAAGCAGTCAAGGGTAGCTTAGGGTTAGTGTTAGGGTTAGGGTACGGCTTAGGGTACGGGTTCGGGGAGGGGTTCGCGTAGGGCGTAGGGTATGGGTTAGTGTTAGGGTTAGGGTTAGTGTTAGGGTTAGGGCTCGGTTTAGGGTACGGGTTAGGATTAGGATACGCGTTAGGGTTAGGGTAGGGGTTAGGGTTAGTGTATGCGATAGGGTGAGGTTAGTTATTAAACCTATCCCACTCTCTAGATACCCCTTAGCACGTAAAGGAATATTATTTGGGGGTCCAGCCATGGAGAAGAGTTTCGACACTAGGAGAAGATAAGGAACACACCCATTATCAAGAAATCACATTAGGATTCTCTTTTTAACCTGTTCCTTAAAACACTAGTGCTTAGGAAATATATTGGAGGCAGAAGCCGTCAAGGGTAGCTTAGGGTTAGGGTTAGGGTTAGGGTGAGGGTTAGGGTACGGCTTAGGGTACGGGTTCGGGGAGGGGTTCGGGTAGGGCGTAGGGTATGGGTTAGGGTTAGGGTTAGGGCTAGTGTTAGGGTTAGGGCTCGGTTTAGGGTACGGGTTAGGATTAGGGTATGCGTTAGGTTTAGGGTAGGGGTTAGGGTTAGGATACGCTTTAGGGTGAGGGTAGTTATTAAACCTATCCCACTCTCTAGATACCCCTTAGCACGTAAAGGAATATTATTTGGGGGTCCAGCCATGGAGAAGAGTTTAGACACGAGGAGAAGATAAGGAACACACCCATTATCAAGAAATCACATTAGGATTCTCTTTTTAACCTGTTCCTTAAATCACTAGTGCTTAGGAAATCTATTGGAGGCAGAAGCCGTCAAGGGTAGCTTAGGGTTAGGGTTAGGGTTAGGGTGAGGGTTAGGGTACGGTTTAGGTTACGGGTTCAGGGAGGGGTTCGGGTAGGGCGTAGGGTATGGGTTAGGGTTAGGGTTAGAGTTAGTGTTAGGGTTAGGGCTCGGTTTAGGGTACGGGTTAGGATTAGGGTACGCGCTAGGGTTAGGGTAGGGGTTAGGGTTAGGGTACGCATTAGGGTGAGGGTAGTTATTAAACCTATCACACTCTCTAGATACCCCTTAGCACATAAAGGAATATTATTTGGGTGTCCAGCCATGGAGAAGAGTTTAGACACGAGGAGAACACAAGGAACACACCCATTATCAAGAAATCACATTAGGATTCTCTTTTTAACATGTTCCTTAAAACACTAGTGCTTAGGAAATCTATTGGAGGCAGAAGCCGTCAAGGGTAGCTTAGGGTTAGGGTTAGGGTTAGGGTGAGGGTTAGGGTACGGCTTAGGGTACGGGTTCGTGGAGGTGTTCGGGTAGGGCGTAGGGTATGGGTTAGGGTTAGGGTTAGGGCTAGGGTTAGGTTTAGGGCTCGGTTTAGGGTACGGGTTAGGATTAGGGTACGCGTTAGGGTTAGGGTAGGGGTTAGGGTTAGGGTACGCGTTAGGGTGAGGGTAGTTATTAAACCTATCCCATTCTCTAGATACCCCTTAGCACGTAAAGGAATATTATTTGGGGGTCCAGCCATGGAGAAGAGTTTAGACACGAGGAGAAGATAAGGAACACACCCATTATCAAGAAATCACATTAGGATTCTCTTTTTAACCTGTTCCTTAAAACACTTGTGCTTAGGAAATCTATTGGAGGCAGAAGCAGTCAAGGGTAGCTTAGGGATAGGGTTAGGGTTAGGGTACGGCTTAGGGTACGGGTTCGGGGAGGGGTTCGGGCAGGGCGTAGGCTATGGGTTAGGGTTAGGGTTAGGGTTAGTGTTAGGGTTAGGGCTCGGTTTAGGGTACGGGTTAGGATTAGGGTACGCGTTAGGGTTAGGGTAGGGGTTAGGGTTAGGGTATGCGATAGGGTGAGGTTAGTTATTAAACCTATCCCACTCTCTAGATACCCCTTAGCACGTAAAGGAATATTATTTGGGTGTCCAGCCATGGAGAAGAGTTTAGACACTAGGAGAAGATAAGGAACACACCCATTATCAAGAAATCACATTAGGATTCTCTTTTTAACCTGTTCCTTAAAACACTAGTGCTTAGGAAATCTATTGGAGGCAGAAGCCGTCAAGGGTAGCTTAGGGTTAGGGTTAGGGTTAGGGTGAGGGTTAGGGTACGGCTTACGATACGGGTTCGGGGAGGGGTTCGGGTAGGGCGTAGGGTATGGGTTAGGGTTAGGGTTAGGGCTAGTGTTAGGGTTAGGGCTCGGTTTAGGGTACGGGTTAGGATTAGGGTATGCGTTAGGGTTAGGGTAGCGGTTAGGTTTAGGGTACGCGTTAGGGTGAGGGTAGTTATTAAACCTATCCCACTCTCTTGATACCCCTTAACACGTAAAGGAATATTATTTGGGGTCCAGCCATGGAGAAGGGTTTAGACACGAGGAGAAGATAAGGAACACACCCATTATCAAGAAATCACATTAGGATTCTCCTTTAAACCTGTTCCTAAAATCACTAGTGCTTAGGAAATCTATTGGAGGCAGAAGCCGTCAAGGGTAGCTTAGGGTTAGGGTTAGGGTTAGGGTGAGGGTTAGGGTACGGCTTAGGGTACGGGTTCGGGGAGGGGTTCGTGTAGGGCGTAGGGTATGGGTTAGAGTTAGGGTTAGGTTAGTGTTAGGGTTAGGGCTCAGTTTAGGGTACGGGTTAGGATTAGGGTACGCGTTAGTGTTAGGGTAGGGGTTAGGGTTAGGGTACGCTTTAGGGTGAGGGTAGTTATTAAACCTATCCCACTCTCTAGATACCCCTTAGCACGTAAAGGAATATTATTTGGGGGTCCAGCCATGCAGAAGGGTTTAGACACTAGGAGAAGATAAGGAACACACCCATTATCAAGAAATCACAATATGATTCTCTTTTTAAACTGTTCCTTAAAACACTAGTGGTTAGGAAATCTATTGGAGGCAGAAGCAGTGAAGGGTAGCTTAGGGTTACGGTTAGGGTTAGGGTGAGGGTTAGGGTTCGGCTTAGGGTACGGGTTCGGGGAGGGTTTCGGGTAGGGCGTAGGGTATGGGTTAGGGTTAGGGTTAGGGTTAGTGTTAGGGTTAGGGCTCGGTTTAGGGTACGGGTTAGGATTAGGGTACTCGTTAGGGTTAGGGTAGCGGTTAGGGTTAGGGTACGCGTTAGGGTGAGGGTAGTTATTAAACCTATCCCACTCTCTAGATAACCCTTAGCACGTAAAGGACTATTATTTGGGGGTCCAGCCATGGAGAAGAGTTTAGACACGAGGAGAAGATAAGGAACACACCCATTATCAAGAAATCACATTAGGATTCTCTTTTTAACCTGTTCCTTAAAACACTAGTTCTTAGGAAATCTATTGGAGGCAGAAGCCGTCAAGGGTAGCTTAGGGTTAGGGTTAGGGTTAGGGTGAGGGTTAGGGTACGGTTTAGGGTATGGGTTCAGGGAGGGGTTCGGGTAGGGCGTAGGGTATGGGTTAGGGTTAGGGTTAGAGTTAGTGTTAGGGTTAGGGCTCGGTTTAGGGTACGGGTTAGGATTAGGGTACGCGCTAGGGTTAGGGTAGGGGTTAGGGTTAGGGAACGCGTTAGGGTGAGGGTAGTTATTATACCTATCACACTCTCTAGATACCCCTTAGCACATAAAGGAATATTATTTGGGAGTCCAGCCATGGAGAAGAGTTTAGACACGAGGAGAAGATAAGGAACACACCCATTATCAAGAAATCACATTAGGATTCTCTTTTTAAACTGTTCCTTAAAACACTAGTGCTTAGGAAATCTATTGGAGGCAGAAGCCGTCAAGGGTAGCTTAGGGTTAGGGTTAGGGTTAGGGTGAGGGTTAGGGTACGGCTTATGATACGGGTTCGGGGAGGTGTTCGGGTAGGGCGTAGGGTATGGGTTATGGTTAGGGTTAGGGCTAGTGTTAGGGTTAGGGCTCGGTTTAGGGTACGGGTTAGGATTAGGGTATGCGTTAGGGTTAGGGTAGGGGTTAGGGTTAGGGTACGCGTTAGGGTGAGGGTAGTTATTAAACCTATCCCACTCTCTAGATACCCCTTAGCACGTAAAGGAATATTATTTGGGGGTCCAGCCATGGAGAAGAGTTTAGACACGAGGAGAAGATAAGGAACACACCCATTATCAAGAAATCACATTAGGATTCTCCTTTAAACCTGTTCCTTAAATCACTAGTGCTTAGGAAATCTATTGGAGGCAGAAGCCGTCAAGGGTAGCCTAGGGTTAGGGTTAGGGTTAGGGTGAGTGTTAGGGTACGTCTTAGGGTACGGGTTCGGGGAGGGATTCGGGTAGGTCGTAGGGTATGGGTTAGAGTTAGGGTTAGGGTTAGTGTTAGGGTTAGGGCTCAGTTTAGGGTACGGGTTAGGATTAGGGTACGCGTTAGTGTTAGGGTAGGGGTTAGGGTTAGGGTACGCTTTAGGGTGAGGGTAGTTATTAAACCTATCCCACTCTCTAGATACCCCTTAGCACGTAAAGGAATATTATTTGGGGGTCCAGCCATGGAGAAGGGTTTAGACACTAGGAGAAGATAAGGAACACACCCAATATCAAGAAATCACAATATGATTCTCTTTTTAAACTGTTCCTTAAAACACTAGTGGTTAGGAAATCTATTGGAGGCAGAAGCAGTGAAGGGTAGCTTAGGGTTACGGTTAGGGTTAGGGTGAGGGTTAGGGTACGGCTTAGGGTACGGGTTCGGGGAGGGTTTCGGGTAGGGCGTAGGGTATGGGTTAGTGTTAGGGTTAGGGTTAGTGTTAGGGTTAGGGCTGGGTTTAGGGTACGGGTTAGGATTAGGGTACTCGTTAGGGTTAGGGTAGCGGTTAGGGTTAGGGTACGCGTTAGGGTGAGGGTAGTTATTAAACCTATCACACTCTCTAGATACCCCTTAGCACGTAAAGGAATATTTTTTGGGGGTCGAGCAATGGAGAAGAGATTAGACACTAGGAGAAGATAAGGAACACACACATTATCACGAAATCACATTAGGATTCTCTTTTTAACCTGTTCCTTAAAACACTAGTGCTTAGGAAATCTATTGGAGGCAGAAGCAGTCAAGGGTAGCTTAGGGTTAGTGTTAGGGTTAGGGTGAGGGTTAGGGTACGGCTTAGGGTACGGGTTCGGGGAGGGGTTCGGGTAGGGCGTAGGGTATGGGTTAGGGTTAGGGTTAGGGCTAGTGTTAGGGTTAGGGCTCGGTTTAGGGTACGGGTTAGGATTAGGGTACGCGTTAGGGTTAGGGTAGGGGTTAGGGTTAGGGTACGCGTTAGGGTGAGGGTAGTTATTAAGCCTATCCCACTCTCTAGATACCCCTTAGCACGTAAAGGAATATTATTTGGGGGTCCAGCCATGGAGAAGAGTTTAGACACGAGGAGAAGATAAGGAACACACCCATTATCAAGAAATCACATTAGGATTCTCTTTTTAACATGTTCCTTAAAACACTAGTGCTTAGGAAATCTATTGGAGGCAGAAGCCGTCAAGGGTAGCTTAGGGTTAGGGTTAGGGTTAGGGTGAGGGTTAGGGTACGGTTTAGGGTACGGGTTCAGGGAGGGTTTCGGGTAGGGAGTAGGGTATTGGTTAGGGTTAGGGTTAGAGTTAGTGTTAGGGATAGGGCTCGGTTTAGGGTACGGGTTAGGATTAGGGTACGCGTTAGGGTTAGGGTAGGGGTTAGGGTTAGGGTACGCGTTAGGGTGAGGGTAGTTATTAAACCTATCCCACTCTCTAGATACCCCTTAGCACGTAAAGGAATATTATTTGGGGGTCCAGCCATGGAGAAGAGTTTAGACACGAGGAGAAGATAAGGAACACACCCATTATCAAGAAATCACATTAGGATTCTCTTTTTAACCTGTTCCTTAAAACACTTGTGCTTAGGAAATCTATTGGAGGCAGAAGCAGTCAAGGGTAGCTTAGGGTTAGTGTTAGGGTTAGGGTACGGCTTAGGGTACGGGTTCGGGGAGGGGTTCGCGTAGGGCGTAGGGTATGGGTTAGTGTTAGGGTTAGGGTTAGTGTTAGGGTTAGGGCTCGGTTTTAGGGTACGGGTTAGGATTAGGGTACGCGTTAGGGTTAGGGTAGGGGTTAGGGTTAGGGTATGCGATAGGGTGAGGTTAGTTATTAAACCTATCCCACTCTCTAGATACCCCTTAGCACGTAAAGGAATATTATTTGGGGGTCCAGGCATGGAGAAGAGTTTCGACACTAGGAGAAGATAAGGAACACACCCATTATCAAGAAATCACATTAGGATTCTCTTTTTAACCTGTTCCTTAAAACACTAGTGCTTAGGAAATATATTGGAGGCAGAAGCCGTCAAGGGTAGCTTAGGGTTAGGGTTAGGGTTAGGGTGAGGGTTAGGGTACGGTTTAGGGTATGGGTTCAGGGAGGGGTTCGGGTAGGGCGTAGGGTATGGGTTAGGGTTAGGGTTAGAGTTAGTGTTAGGGTTAGGGCTCGGTTTAGGGTACGGGTTAGGATTAGGGTACGCGCTAGGGTTAGGGTAGGGGTTAGGGTTAGGGAACGCGTTAGGGTGAGGGTAGTTATTATACCTATCACACTCTCTAGATACCCCTTAGCACATAAAGGAATATTATTTGGGAGTCCAGCCATGGAGAAGAGTTTAGACACGAGGAGAAGATAAGGAACACACCCATTATCAAGAAATCACATTAGGATTCTCTTTTTAACCTGTTCCTTAAAACACTAGTGCTTAGGAAATCTATTGGAGGCAGAAGCCGTCAAGGGTAGCTTAGGGTTAGGGTTAGGGTTAGGGTGAGGGTTAGGGTACGGCTTATGATACGGGTTCGGGGAGGTGTTCGGGTAGGGCGTAGGGTATGGGTTATGGTTAGGGTTAGGGCTAGTGTTAGGGTTAGGGCTCGGTTTAGGGTACGGGTTAGGATTAGGGTATGCGTTAGGGTTAGGGTAGGGGTTAGGGTTAGGGTACGCGTTAGGGTGAGGGTAGTTATTAAACCTATCCCACTCTCTAGATACCCCTTAGCACGTAAAGGAATATTATTTGGGGGTCCAGCCATGGAGAAGAGTTTAGACACGAGGAGAAGATAAGGAACACACCCATTATCAAGAAATCACATTAGGATTCTCCTTTAAACCTGTTCCTTAAATCACTAGTGCTTAGGAAATCTATTGGAGGCAGAAGCCGTCAAGGGTAGCCTAGGGTTAGGGTTAGGGTTAGGGTGAGTGTTAGGGTACGTCTTAGGGTACGGGTTCGGGGAGGGATTCGGGTAGGGCGTAGGGTATGGGTTAGAGTTAGGGTTAGGGTTAGTGTTAGGGTTAGGGCTCAGTTTAGGGTACGGGTTAGGATTAGGGTACGCGTTAGTGTTAGGGTAGGGGTTAGGGTTAGGGTACGCTTTAGGGTGAGGGTAGTTATTAAACCTATCCCACTCTCTAGATACCCCTTAGCACGTAAAGGAATATTATTTGGGGGTCCAGCCATGGAGAAGGGTTTAGACACTAGGAGAAGATAAGGAACACACCCATTATCAAGAAATCACAATATGATTCTCTTTTTAAACTGTTCCTTAAAACACTAGTGGTTAGGAAATCTATTGGAGGCAGAAGCAGTGAAGGGTAGCTTAGGGTTACGGTTAGGGTTAGGGTGAGGGTTAGGGTACGGCTTAGGGTACGGGTTCGGGGAGGGTTTCGGGTAGGGCGTAGGGTATGGGTTAGTGTTAGGGTTAGGGTTAGTGTTAGGGTTAGGGCTGGGTTTAGGGTACGGGTTAGGATTAGGGTACTCGTTAGGGTTAGGGTAGCGGTTAGGGTTAGGGTACGCGTTAGGGTGAGGGTAGTTATTAAACCTATCACACTCTCTAGATACCCCTTAGCACGTATAGGAATATTTTTTGGGGGTCGAGCCGTGGAGAAGAGTTTAGACACTAGGAGAAGATAAGGAACACACACATTATCACGAAATCACATTAGGATTCTCTTTTTAACCTGTTCCTTAAAACACTAGTGCTTAGGAAATCTATTGGAGGCAGAAGCAGTCAAGGGTAGCTTAGGGTTAGTGTTAGGGTTAGGGTGAGGGTTAGGGTACGGCTTAGGGTACGGGTTCGGGGAGGGGTTCGGGTAGGGCGTAGGGTATGGGTTAGGGTTAGGGTTAGGGCTAGTGTTAGGGTTAGGGCTCGGTTTAGGGTACGGGTTAGGATTAGGGTACGCGTTAGGGTTAGGGTAGGGGTTAGGGTTAGGGTACGCGTTAGGGTGAGGGTAGTTATTAAGCCTATCCCACTCTCTAGATACCCCTTAGCACGTAAAGGAATATTATTTGGGGGTCCAGCCATGGAGAAGAGTTTAGACACGAGGAGAAGATAAGGAACACACCCATTATCAAGAAATCACATTAGGATTCTCTTTTTAACATGTTCCTTAAAACACTAGTGCTTAGGAAATCTATTGGAGGCAGAAGCCGTCAAGGGTAGCTTAGGGTTAGGGTTAGGGTTAGGGTGAGGGTTAGGGTACGGTTTAGGGTACGGGTTCAGGGAGGGTTTCGGGTAGGGAGTAGGGTATTGGTTAGGGTTAGGGTTAGAGTTAGTGTTAGGGATAGGGCTCGGTTTAGGGTACGGGTTAGGATTAGGGTACGCGTTAGGGTTAGGGTAGGGGTTAGGGTTAGGGTACGCGTTAGGGTGAGGGTAGTTATTAAACCTTTCCCACTCTCTAGATACCCCTTAGCACGTAAAGGAATATTATTTGGGGGTCCAGCCATGGAGAAGAGTTTAGACACGAGGAGAAGATAAGGAACACACCCATTATCAAGAAATCACATTAGGATTCTCTTTTTAACCTGTTCCTTAAAACACTTGTGCTTAGGAAATCTATTGGAGGCAGAAGCAGTCAAGGGTAGCTTAGGGTTAGTGTTAGGGTTAGGGTACGGCTTAGGGTACGGGTTCGGGGAGGGGTTCGCGTAGGGCGTAGGGTATGGGTTAGTGTTAGGGTTAGGGTTAGTGTTAGGGTTAGGGCTCGGTTTAGGGTACGGGTTAGGATTAGGATACGCGTTAGGGTTAGGGTAGGGGTTAGGGTTAGTGTATGCGATAGGGTGAGGTTAGTTATTAAACCTATCCCACTCTCTAGATACCCCTTAGCACGTAAAGGAATATTATTTGGGGGTCCAGCCATGGAGAAGAGTTTCGACACTAGGAGAAGATAAGGAACACACCCATTATCAAGAAATCACATTAGGATTCTCTTTTTAACCTGTTCCTTAAAACACTAGTGCTTAGGAAATATATTGGAGGCAGAAGCCGTCAAGGGTAGCTTAGGGTTAGGGTTAGGGTTAGGGTGAGGGTTAGGGTACGGCTTAGGGTACGGGTTCGGGGAGGGGTTCGGGTAGGGCGTAGGGTATGGGTTAGGGTTAGGGTTAGGGCTAGTGTTAGGGTTAGGGCTCGGTTTAGGGTACGGGTTAGGATTAGGGTATGCGTTAGGTTTAGGGTAGGGGTTAGGGTTAGGATACGCTTTAGGGTGAGGGTAGTTATTAAACCTATCCCACTCTCTAGATACCCCTTAGCACGTAAAGGAATATTATTTGGGGGTCCAGCCATGGAGAAGAGTTTAGACACGAGGAGAAGATAAGGAACACACCCATTATCAAGAAATCACATTAGGATTCTCTTTTAAACCTGTTCCTTAAATCACTAGTGCTTAGGAAATCTATTGGAGGCAGAAGCCGTCAAGGGTAGCTTAGGGTTAGGGTTAGGGTTAGGGCTCGGTTTAGGGTACGGGTTAGGATTAGGGTACGCGTTAGGGTTAGGGTAGGGGTTAGGGTTAGGGTATGCGATAGGGTGAGGTTAGTTATTAAACCTATCCCGCTCTCTAGATACCCCTTAGCACGTAAAGGAATATTATTTGGGGGTCCAGCCATGGAGAAGAGTTTAGACACTAGGAGAAGATAAGGAACACACCCATTATCAAGAAATCACATTAGGATTCTCTTTTTAACCTGTTCCTTAAAACACTAGTGCTTAGGAAATCTATTGGAGGCAGAAGCCGTCAAGGGTAGCTTAGGGTTAGGGTTAGGGTTAGGGTGAGGGTTAGGGTACGGCTTACGATACGGGTTCGGGGAGGGGTTCGGGTAGGGCGTAGGGTATGGGTTAGGGTTAGGGTTAGGGCTAGTGTTAAGGTTAGGGCTCGGTTTAGGATACGGGTTAGGAATAGGGTATGCGTTAGGGTTAGGGTAGGGGTTAGGGTTAGGGTACGCGTTAGGGTGAGGGTAGTTATTAAACCTATCCCACTCTCTAGATACCCCTTAGCACGTAAAGGAATATTATTTGGGGGTCCAGCCATGGAGAAGAGTTTAGACACGAGGAGAAGATAAGGAACACACCCATTATCAAGAAATCACATTAGGATTCTCTTTTTAACCTGTTCCTTAAAACACTTGTGCTTAGGAAATCTATTGGAGGCAGAAGCAGTCAAGGGTAGCTTAGGGATAGGGTTAGGGTTAGGGTACGGCTTAGGGTACGGGTTCGGGGAGGGGTTCGGGTAGGGCGTAGGGTATGGGTTAGAGTTAGGGTTAGGGTTAGTGTTATGGTTAGGGCTCAGTTTAGGGTACGGGTTAGGATTAGGGTACGCGTTAGTGTTAGGGTAGGGGTTAGGGTTAGGGTACGCTTTAGGGTGAGGGTAGTTATTAAACCTATCTCACTCTCTAGATACCCCTTAGCACGTAAAGGAATATTATTTGGGGGTCCAGCCATGGAGAAGGGTTTAGACACTAGGAGAAGATAAGGAACACACCCATTATCAAAAAATCACAATATGATTCTCTTTTTAAACTGTTCCTTAAAACACTAGTGGTTAGGAAATCTATTGGAGGCAGAAGCAGTGAAGGGTAGCTTAGGGTTACGGTTAGGGTTAGGGTGAGGGTTAGGGTACGGCTTAGGGTACGGGTTCGGGGAGGGTTTCGGGTAGGGCGTAGGGTATGGGTTAGGGTTAGGGTTAGGGTTAGTGTTAGGGTTAGGGCTCGGTTTAGGGTACGGGTTAGGATTAGGGTACTCGTTAGGGTTAGGGTAGCGGTTAGGGTTAGGGTACGCGTTAGGGTGAGGGTAGTTATTAAACCTATCCCACTCTCTAGATACCCCTTAGCACGTAAAGGAATATTATTTGGGGGTCCAGCCATGGAGAAGAGTTTAGACACTAGGAGAAGATAAGGAACACACCCATTATCACGAAATCACATTAGGATTCTCTTTTTAACCTGTTCCTTAAAACACTAGTGCTTAGGAAATCTATTGGAGGCAGAAGCAGTCAAGGGTAGTTTAGGGTTAGGGTTAGGGTTAGGGTGAGGGTTAGGGTACGGCTTAGGGTACGGGTTCAGGGAGGGGTTCGGGTAGGGCGTAGGGTATGGGTTAGGGTTAGGGTTAGGGCTAGTGTTAGGGTTAGGGCTCGGTTTAGGTTACGGGTTAGGATTAGGGTACGTGTTAGGGTTAGGGTAGGGGTTAGGGTTAGGGTACGCGTTAGGGTGAGGGTAGTTATTAAACCTATCACACTCTCTAGATACCCCTTAGCACGTAAAGGACTATTATTTGGGGGTCCAGCCATGGAGAAGAGTTTAGACACTAGGAGAAGATAAGGAACACACCCATTATCACGAAATCACATTAGGATTCTCTTTTTAACCTGTTTCCTTAAAAACACTAGTGCTTAGGAAATCTATTGGAGGCAGAAGCAGTCAAGGGTAGCTTAGGGTTAGGGTTAGGGTTAGGGTGAGGGTTAGGGTACGGCTTAGGGTACGGGTTCAGGGAGGGGTTCGGGTAGGGCGTAGGGTATGTGTTAGGGTTAGGGTTAGAGTTCGTGTTAGGGTTAGGGCTCGGTTTAGGGTACGGGTTAGGATTAGGGTACGCGCTAGGGTTAGGGTAGGGGTTAGGGTTAGGGAACGCGTTAGGGTGAGGGTAGTTATTATACCTATCACACTCTCTAGATACCCCTTAGCACATAAAGGAATATTATTTGGGGATCCAGCCATGGAGAAGAGTTTATACACGAGGAGAAGATAAGGAACACACCCATTATCAAGAAATCACATTAGGATTCTCTTTTTAACCTGTTCCTTAAAACACTAGTGCTTAGGAAATCTATTGGAGGCAGAAGCAGTGAAGGGTAGCTTAGGGTTACGGTTAGGGTTAGGGTGAGGGTTAGGGTACGGCTTAGGGTACGGGTTCGGGGAGGGTTTCGGGTAGGGCGTAGGGTATGGGTTAGGGTTAGGGTTAGGGTTAGTGTTAGGGTTAGGGCTGGGTTTAGGGTACGGGTTAGGATTAGGGTACTCGTTAGGGTTAGGGTAGCGGTTAGGGTTAGGGTACGTGTTAGGGTGAGGGTAGTTATTAAACCTATCACACTCTCTAGATACCCCTTAGCACGTAAAGGAATATTTTTGGGGGGTCGAGCCATGGAGAAGAGTTTAGAC